>NW_026570443.1:0-123656 GCF_019649055.1 Paramacrobiotus metropolitanus | reverse complement strand
TATAACTGCGCTTTGAACTGTACCGGTAGGTAAAGAGGCGTTTCACTTCCTTCAATACATATGTCCTCTCTGTAGAATAGTAATGAGCGTCGCGTGTACATTGATTAGCCGGAAAGCTGGATGAGAATGTTATTGACATTTCACCAAATGACTTCAACGTGACTTAAGCTAGTTCTGCGGAAACCGATTTCGTTGCGAGAATCCGACCGGATAAATAGAACACATGAACCGGCATGCGGAAGGAAAGTCTTGCAAGATGTATACAACACCTCGCTTCCCCCTATAAGCTTCTGCAGTGTTGCTGCCCCCTGGGGTAATAACATTAATCTCATTAGTAGGTTCAGTGATTAACTTCAAAAAGGCATAGTTCAGTTAGGGACGCCTTTCGCTAGACCTTTTCTCTTCAACCGGCTGTTCGGTAAATTGACTTGCTGATTAGGAGGGATTGTGACTGTGTCTTGCACTGTTTACTGGTCTTGTTGCGCTTTATTACCCCGTCTTCGTCCACTTTTCAAATGTCGTTCAATTTTCCGGCTTTTCAAATTTTCTGAATGACTCGAATCGGCTTGATTTGACTCTTAAATATTGGTTCCTAAAATAAGTTGTAGTGGTCAGTAATGCGCGAGTCATACGCCACCTCGAAGTCGTTATTACTCTTGTTCGATGTGACAAGGCATAAGTTCTCATTACACTGAAGTCTTTTTCGAAATTGTAATTCTGGGTGATAACCGATGGATAAAAACGGTATGTACCTTTCGTTTAGCCGGATCCAAGGATGAACCAACAGTCTGTTCAACAAACTAAAGAAACCTAAACATTTTCGATAACCGGACGTTTTTGCGCTTGTAATACATCTTGCATTCATGAAATGTCTGACTGGTCGCTGTCCTTATGGAATGGTACGCAGTTGACTAATCGATCTACCTTTACCCTTGACAACGCTCATTTTGCGATATACATGGCGGTATCCTGCCCGGCTTGCCTGTTCACCATCGCAGTCTACTTCCTCCTCGTTGCCCTGAACTTTCGCCAGCGTTTCTCCTGTCCGGTCCTCGTTTCCTTTATCTCACCAATTCCTGACGGAAATGCTAATGGTCGCTGTGCACTGGCCACTCCTTCTGTTGCAGATGTTGTTATCTCGCCACGGAATTTTCACCAGCAACATTTTCTGCCGGCACTTCTACTTCTTCCATGAGATCAGTATGACGACCGCGTTATGGGGACTCTCCGCCTTGGCTTTAACCGCTTCATCGCCATTATCTACCCGCATCACTACGCTCGCTTTGCTCATCAACGATTTCTTGTAGCGCAAGTGTTATCCTTCTGGATTCTAGGAATCGGGGCCCATCTGCCGTTTCTACGTGGTCCCGAGCGGCTTCATTGCGGAACCGCCCTGGACATTGTGCACTCGCCCATCAAGGCGGCTGGCTGTTCGAAATAGCGGCGACTTTGCGTTTACCTCCCGTTGGCCGTAGCCGGCATTCTGTATATTTTGTCCTGTGGCATGTGACTGCCTCCCGGCGGCGCACACAGCGCAATGCAGCACACGTAGCGGTTACTACAGCGCCGGGTAGTGCCACCTACCGGAAGCGCGTGCTGCTGGCCAAGACGCTCTTCGCTAACTGGATCGTTCACTGTATGTGTTTTGCATCGCCGCCAATTGTGGTCGCTGCTGCCCCTATGGACGTTCAGTCAACTGATGGTTTACCGTGGCTGCGCTGATATTTTTTTCTCCGGATATTTGTCCACACCGGTAAGGTATTTTTCTCAATTTTCTTCTTCAAAAATATGTCTGGCAAAATAACTAAAAAATTTACGACTTAAAATTTCGCGCAGGTGCTGTTCTACGATGAATATGAATGCCGGAGGCGGTCAACAGTACACTGACTTGCACGCAGACACCTTTGGCAAAACCCATTGCGGCTATGAGCTATTCAAAAAGTCGTAGAGACCAGAAAGCGACAAGGGTCTCTGCGTGCACTAGCAGATGATTAGGACGGTTAATGCGATCGATAGCCCATGGCTGATGTCAAATTCGGTGATCTATTGACTGAATTATTCTGACGTTTGAAAATATTGAGAAACCGGATTTGCATTATTCATTCTACCCGTGATTAATATTTGTTGAAACTGTATCTTCTTGCTCATGTATAACTGCATCCGGGAACATAATTATGTTGTTATTTAAACCCCTTCATTTCAATCTCTATGTACTATCCAGTTATTTAAAGAGAAATATTAGGTTAATTAAAATATTTCATTGTGACGCAAGTAATTAAACCACCCAACCTCTTTAAGCACGCAGAATTTTCACCGGAAATATAATGATGATCACATACACCAACATGCGGAAACTGGAAGCCAACAGCGCCGGTGTTCGCGGTAACATCCGCAATCCTCATTACCGAGAAAATGCGCAGTCGTCCATGCTGACCCGGTGATGGGGCTGATTAAATCAGCATAGCTCAATGTCGTTCATTCGCCAAAGAGAACGCCCTGGTGGGCTCAATTTTCGTTAGACTGCCTGTGCAAAAATTACGGTGTCACCGGTGCAAATGCTAGCATGAACATGGTTTTGTGTTCGGCGTTAAGTACTTGGATTTGTCTCACATTTTGGTCACTTTAAGTTGACGGTTTCGTATTTTGGTCACCCGGTGCTAAAATTTTCTAACAACCAAAAACACCAGAAATGAACAGCTTTCATACTAAACGCTTCGCCCATGAATTTCGAAGCATCGATTTAGAAGAGTTCTCCCAAGAAAACCAAATGAAGAACAGAGAAACTGCCATGTATAAGAACCTCTCTTCCACGTTTACTAATTTCAGAAATTTGAGATTCCAACATAATCAATCGGTTTTGATGACTACAGACCATAAAACACTAATCAGAGAGAACATCAGCTATTCCTGTATCGCGCCACAGTGGTGGGCTGTGTAAGTGACCGTTGACCAAAATAGGAAATCGTATACTTACAGTAACCGAAATATCAGACAAATCCAAATACAATTACAGATATAGGTCCTTATCCTCTAATCGCACGTGTCCTTGGCGCATTTTATGCACATTTCATACGCTTACGACATCATTTTAGCAAAAAGAGAGTTTCTCGCCGTGTAGGTCAAAAAATACTATTAGTACCCGTTATGATAAGAATGGGAGACATACACTTAAGAGGGCCAGTCAGCTATTTCCTGACTCCTAAACGTTTTCCTTCGGATTTTTTTTATGTCGGATTCAGAAAAGTTTTTCCTACAATTTTGAAATTTAAAGTTGGTTCACCTGTTTTTTATTTATTTATGAATAAAATCGATGACGAAAGCACATAAGCACACTTATCTTGCTGTAGTGCAGTGGCTCGCGTGGTGGTTGGCAAGCTGTCATCGGTTTTATATCGCAGTAACTAAAAAAACGAGACAGCTTGTAGTCTGAATTTGCTCGAACCCTCTTACCAGCCGCCGTAACCCCTGATGATCAACGAGAAGATCAGCCAGTTGAATATTGTGCAGCCGCTTGCAGCTTATCCCTAAACACCAAGCGTTGTTCCTGTTGAAGAACTGCCTTGGAGTGCCAAAATTGTGCATATATTGCGCAATTCCTCGCATGGATGTTCCCACAAGAGTTGTACAGGCTGGACCAAGTATTTCGCGAGACGGCGGAGATCATCAACAATGTGAAGATGGACCCAACGTGGCTCCAGCCTCCTCTCCCGTTCGTTTCTGGTGGTTTGGGGATCAGACGTAATTGAGAAGCTAGCTCCTTCTGCCTACTTGGCATCGGCTTCCTCGTTGCACCCACTGATTTCCAGATTATGCCCGACACTGACGGCCACGGATGTCGTTACCGTCACGCGCGCCTGGAAGTTAGAAGCAGACACTGACGAACTTCCGGTGGAAGCTTTCCGACACGTCCAGAAAGCATGGGACACTCCCACGACACTGCAGACATTTTCAAGGCTGACCGCACTACGGACTTCACAGGAGGAAGTTGCGCATCTTAAGGCGGTATCAGTCCCGGAAGCAGGCTTGTGGATCCATGCATTACCGGCAGCTTGCCTTGGTAATCTGTTAGATGACAACGCTTTTCGCATAAGTGTCGCGCTGCGTTTGGGAGCACCGATCGTCACTCCACACGTATGCGTTTGTGGTGGGCTGGTCGACGAGTTCGGCCGGCACGGACTACGCTGTAAACGGTCTGCTGGAAGATTACCACGACACGACGGAATCAGCGCGGAGTTCACCCGGGGCCTAAAATCAGCTGGCTTTCCTTCGAGAATGGGACCAAAAGGTTTATCCTTGAAGATAAGAAGAGGCCGGATGTGATCACCCTCATTCCGTGGAAGCGCGGAAAACCGCTGGCAGTGGATGTTACCTGCGTGGACACGCTGGCAGCCTCGTATATCGACCGCACTTCCGTGAATGCCGGCGCAGCAGCCGAACTCGCTGAAAGGAAGAAACTAGCGAAACACGCTTGGATGCAAACAAGATACGATTTCGTTGCCGCAGCCTTCGAAATTTATGGACCTTTTGGAGACGGTACTAAAAAGCTAGTGGAAACGGTTGGAAACGGTATTGCGGCTTCAACTGGCCAAAAGCGGGCGAAAGAGTTTTTTAAACAGCGAATATCTATGCAAATACAACGGGGAAACGCGATTTGTGTAATGGGTACGATCCCCGACCAGGATAGCATAGAGGAAGTGTTTCTTTTGTAAATGCCGTTTTGTTCTGGTGCATAGTTTGCACTCGTACCACGATACTTTTTTAAGGTTTCTATTATTATTTTTGTACAATATATATTGGATTATGAATTAACATGTATATTGGATTGTATTACTACGTATACATATATATTGGAGTATATAATTATTATATAGATATATTGGACTATATATGCACATGTGTAATATGTTATTCGATTATATTAATACGTATATACAGAGTACATTGGATAATATAATTATTTGCTAAGTTCAGTCTGTCAAGTTAGTTTTGCAGTTTACTCTGTCTTTTAATATGCACAATAAATTCCAGTTTTCTGTTTTAATATTTTAAAATTAATTTTAGTGACTAATGTATCACGTCATAAAAAGGTTTTTATTATCGCTTTTACGCATCGGTCATGTTTTTATTTTATCACATTAACTTTTATATTCCTTTGAAACGACCATTTTATAGGAATATGAAATGATGATTTCATATTCCTATGAATATGAAAATAATGATCATTTCCTGTGAATGTCCATTCCAAATTCGTTTTCCTATGAATGATCAGTATGGGCTGCGTGGCAGTCGAAAAATCAGCGAGGTTCGTTCCAGTCCGGCGGAGACACCAGAACTTTAGTTCAATTTCTAAGCAGAGAAATAGCTTTTCCATTGCAAATCTATGAAGCACTACTTTCATGCGTCCAACTGCACAGTAAAAGGCAAAAGCACACAAACTGCACAGTAAAAGCACATGATCGTATTGCTTTTTCTGTGTGAAGTACGTTTCTACCTGCCGGTTCCGGGATGTCATCGCACCTTTATCGTGCCGAGTATGTTCGCGGTTCCTTTTCAGTTACCGTTCTAGAAAACTCGATGTTAACGGTAAACACTGCCGGTTGCCAAACACGCTCGAATGGCTTAAACAGCAGCTAGAGTAGATTTCTCGCTGATACCTTAAAATTTTATGTACAGAAATCTTAATATTACTGATAACTTATCAGTAATGGCGTTAGTGATGCTCGTATAAGGTTTTATGGACGAAAACCAGCATCCAGCTAAGCTTTCAGCATGCTGCACACGAGATCGGGGCCCGATAAAAAAGCTGCTTCGATATGAAAATTTTTCAGTAGTTTCGACAGGCAAAATTATACACTGCACCTCTATAACAGAAGACGTTAACGATGTCCAAAAAGCTCGATGTGGAGGGAAAACCGCTGACTGGGCTGGGAATCTTGAAACTGTTCTGCATATTTATTGTCGAGATTTTATTGGGATGCTTGTCAATCAGCTTAACTGCGTGGAAAATAATACGTAAGAAATCGACGGTCTCATTCAAATCTTCTCAGGGCGTAATATTAAGACAAAGATCTTACAATTTTTCAGCGATACCTCTCTTATGACGGCAAGCATGGCGAAACAGCTGCACTTTTAGGTGTTACGAACAGTTCATAATTATGGCTTTTTTTATAAATTAAAGCTTTAAATATTTATAATAGATAATTACAAGTATTATGGCCGTTTTAACAAAGTTTGAATTCTTATTAAGCGGAAACAGTAAATCTATGTAAGTCATATTTGATAGTACCTGATTTTTTTATTTTGCGATTTGATCTGCGAAGCTGTTTGTGCAGTCTTGATATCGCAAATGTAATTTAAACCGTATTTACGAGAATTTGACAACAGAACACCGGCTCCAGTAATAAAACTGCATATTTGTTGTAGGTTATGACAACCAGCCTGTCTTCCGATTTATGATGTCCAGAGCGCTCGAGTTCGTTGCTGTCATCTGTTTACTTTGCTCGGGTATTCTACGACACCAAGGCATTCGGCGATTCCTGTTCGGACCACCACAGGCTGTCCTGTTCCTGTTTGCCCTTATATTGAATGTTGTCGTGCTGACGCTGCTCAGCACAGAGCTGGTGTGGATCTTGGCTACCCTGGTCAAGATGGTCCTTTGCCACGAGAATGTTGTGCAAGAAGAAACTGTGTGGATGTACGGTATAATCCCGTTTGTCCTCGATTTCCTGATGATATGCACCACGTACCGCGTCTTACCGGCCAACGTACGCTTTTATACGACTATTGAAATAGAAAAAGCCTTGAAAAGGGCTGACGGTGCCGAACAGGAATGTGGAGAGAAAACGGTGGCCGAAAATCATAATATTCCACTGATACTTGTACGCAGTCCGCCTCTCGCTAACGACAGCACTAAAACGGTCGAGGCAACAGGCTCAGACGATTACGAATGTTGACTAATTCAGAAGTTAAATTAATATTATTCGACTTGCCTTCTATTAATTTTATAATAAGAATATCTCGGTTATGCAAACTTAATTTTAATATGTGTTTGTCCACGTGTTTTCATCCTTTATTTGTGCTAATACTTTTGGCTTGACGTGACACAAATGTTGGCCAAAGAGATACGGAAGTTTATTTTTGAAGTGTTTATTTGTGGTTGTTGCGTCAAAAGCACAAAATTACTTGTTCTGTGTGATTCATAATTAATTAAAGCTGCAGAAAATTTATGTGTTACGGGTTACCTGATGACCTCTTCGTTTTTGGGGGAACTTTTTGTACACGTCTTTAAGTTATTGGCAGCTGCTGGGCTACTATGCTGCGCTATAAGATTTTAGAAATGAACCGTAACGTGCGCCTAGTGCCTACCAAAGGGAAACTAAATAGAGAACGCCTCAGAACGGTGCACCGAATGCATAAAATACACGCATCTTTGTCGGAGTAAAATGCTGAAAAGACTGGATTAACTGGAAGACCGTCTTACTATCGCTTCGAAGAGAACGATCTTTATGAGATACTAAGTATGTATACTCGTGCCTGGGCGCCGATTTTGCTGTGTATTCGTGAATTGTGGGCATTAACCCCGGGAGACCCCGCTTAAATTCGCCACTGATTGTTTGTTGAAAACTTGAATGCAATGTGACTATGAACGTAGGAACATTGGCTGACAATTTACAAAAGAAGGCAACGCAGTTGCCGAAATGGTTGCCGGCTTGGATGGAGTGGTTGATATATGTAAATCACAAATGTGGTACCATTCAATTTGGGCAGAAATAGAACCTATTCGATGTTCGCTGTCTGCGTCGGTATTCATTTTTATAAATAAAAAGATAACGCGGGTGCAACAGTGACGTTTTCCGTTGCCTATCAGGCGAAGTGACTTGCAAGACGCAAAATAAAAATAACGCAACGCAACTTTGTATGTGACAATATTCCGATGGCTGATGTTTCGATAATGATATTAATCTTTGATATATAATGTCGTGTGTCCTATGATTTTCTGAATGCACTGCTTCCCATGATATTTGCAAACAAACTGAGAAGCTCAACATTGTAGTGAATTTCGAGATTTTAAGACACATGTGTTATGAGCGCGCTTTGTGTGTTATTGTGTTTTCGGTTGAAGGCAAGCGCAACCGTCACCCCCCGATGTTCGGCTTTTCTTAGCCTGTGACCGACACCGCACACTGCATAAAGCTGTTCTGCTTTTACAGCGCGAAATATACAGTCTAAAAAAACTAAATTTTTGCATGGAACAAGATTTGTTCCTTGGTATTTGATTGGATTTGTTAATTCAAAGACGTAATTTTTTATGGCTGTACCTTACTAACGCCGGTACCCGCTTATAAAAGAACTAACAATCTTACGGCCGAAGTGAATAACGCATTTCATTTGTCTGCCGCAAAACCCCGTGGAAACTACCAATAGGATAATACCGATAGATTAGTACTTAGTAATAACCTCAACTCACGGGGCGATTCACTCCATTTGTGGCGCCAAAACTTGTCCGCCCGGACCTTCGAAGTGTTTGGTCATGGCTGTACTGTAACGGCTCAACCGGAAATTGTTCTATATCCCGAACTGTAGAAGTGCTGTTTTGACAGCACAACTTGCTCATCGGATAACACGATAAAAGGCTCAACAGCATGAGAAAACAACCTTTTACGATTGGATTTCAAAGAATACACAAGCATGCGTTAGTTGATACCGTAACAACTAACAACCCCTTGTGTGCGCTGTTGAGCCCGCAAGAGAAAACGTGCATGCAGCTGCACAATTCTGCTTTAACTGCGGCCTGCCGTCGGCACCTCCTGAAATTCCTATAGCATAGCACACCAGCCTTTATCCTCCTCGATCCTCGCTTTAAAGGTGACTGAGGATAGGCGCGGTCAATCGGTGTTATTAACTGCACACCGATTTTGAGTTAATGTGGACGTTCGTGTCTGATATACATATTATCAGAAATAAATGAGTTTAGGTCATTTATTTCAAATTAAATACTTTTGTTGTCGGTTATGGAAAAGTATTCTTCCTCAACGAGAATAATAAGGTACTTAATTTCGGTTTCTTATACACACGCCGGGAATATATACGGAGGGAAAAAAGTCACAGTATGAGGTTAGTATCCATCCTGAAGTTATACGAAACTGCTATTGTTAGGAGGCGATATAATAGCTACGAGGCAAGTGTCCCTTAATTTAATAGACGCGTTTTGCCTTACCATAATTTGACAACCTAGACCGCAGTGTGCGAACCTGTCAGCCACCATGGGCTGGCAGCGTATAATACAAACGGTTGACTGCATTGCTGCCATTGACGTAACGTTAAAGTAAGTTGGCACTCACACTCGCAAAAACCTCAACCGAACCTACAAACTTACGTTCCAAATGGTGGAAAAAAATCAGGGAATTTTTTGATACATAGCAAGTAAGTTTTCATGGCAAGCAAGGAAAGTTATGAACGTTTGTGGTTCCTCGTAGACATAGCATAAGGTTCGTGCGAAGAGCCGTTGAAGAGGATCCTATGCTATGTCTACGAGAAACCATAAACGTTCATAACTTTCTTTGCTTGCCATGAAAACTTACTTACAGGGTACCAAAAAATTCCCAAATTTTTTCTCCATCATTTGGAATGTTAGTTTGTAGTTGTGATTGAAGTTAAGATGAGTAAATGTCGATTCAGTGAACGTCGAAGTCAATGGGAGCAATGCAGTCACCATTTATGTTACACGCTGCCAACCCATGGTGGCTGCCAGATTCGCACAGTGCAGTCAAGGTTGTCAATTTATGGTAAGGCAAAACGCGTCTATTAATTTAAGGGACACTTGCCTCGTATATTTGCTGCGCCGCCAATTTTGAAGAAGATATCCATGAAATATTGCTCATGCCCATTTCGCTTGATACTTTTCTTGTTAATTATCGGCTGTCGCTCGAGGCATCATTTTCCCAGTGTTATCACTCTATCTGACTTTTACGCGCCGTTCACAGAATAGTGGGTAATGGTACTGGGGATATGTACATAACATGTTTGTCATGTTATGTGCAGACTCGCATTGACTATGATTCGATCTTAGCGGCTAAAACGACAGGACGTCGGTCTCCTTCTTCGCTGATTGTTCATATTATGTATGTGCCAGCTCCCTTTTACACATTAAATTCCAGTTGTTTGTTTAAAAATTTTAAATTAAGCTTATCTGAAAAGACTAATGCAACACGTCGTAGGAAGTTTATATTGTCGCTTTCGTGCACTGAAGTCATGTTTTTTATTTATCACATTAACTTTCGTATTAGAATATCGTGTAGGATGTGTTGTAGCACTTCGCAAAACACTCACACTTGGTACAATAAAAGTTCTATAACGCGCTGACGAAAAGGCAGGTAAGCGTTTTTATTGACCATAGCCAGTAGATTTCTCACCGTAGAAGATAGCTGTCATTCATTTCAGCAAGGCTTAAATACACATATATTCATTTTTGTAAGCCTTGTGTAAGACTTGACTTCGTACAGTATTGTTCGAAGTCCATCAACCGTCAATCGTAAAAAGCTAGATGCTAGGTACAGTACTTGTATATACGTATGTACCAAGTGTGCATTTTCTTTTGAATGATTAGTGTGGGCTGCGTGGCAGCCGGATAACCAGAAGAGTCGGTACCAGTTGGGTGGAAATATCAAAATATTAGTGCATCACCAAGAAAGAAAAAAACCGTTTCTAGATCTGCATAACACATCTGCGAAACACAACTATCGTTTGCCTGATTTCATTTCGCAACTATCGTTTGCCTAATACGGCGAAAGCACATGATCGTGATAACATTTCTGCCTGAAATAAAGTTTTCTACAAAATCGGTTCCGCAGTGTTCGTCGAACTCTTATCGTCCAGAGTATGTTCACCGTTCACGGCTTCTTTCTGGTTACCATTTCTAGAGAGGATGCTTTTAACAGTAAATACTGTCGATGCCGACGACGCTTGGATGGCGAAACAGCAGCCAGATTTCTCACTAATACCGTAAAATGCGTTATCAATCATGGCGTTAGTGCTGCTCGTATAAAGGTTTTATTGACAAAAATTAGCATCCAGCCGTGCTTTCATCACACTGTAATAATCGGATATTGTTGAAAAAGCAGTTCGACAGCAATACTCTTTGGCAGTACAGACAAGCGAATTATGCAGCCAATCACCGCTAGATACATCAAGTTTATTTTATTCAAAACGTTCGCCATGGAGAGAGAATTGTTAACTGCGTGTAAACTCATGAAAATGTTCTGCATTTTCATCACTGAAATTTTACTGGGATTCTTATCAACCGGCTCGATTGTGTGGAAAATCATACGTAAGAAATTAACTTTCCTGTTGAACGATATTGGGGTACTCTTCGTGCAGGAAACTTTCCTATTGAACTTACATAACATTCCTATTGAACTTTCCTAGCTTTCCTGTTGAACTGTACTAAAAGGAAAGTTAACTTTCGTATTGAACGGTATTCAACAAAAATTTTGGGTATAATTCGTACATGACCAATTCGTACAAGAGTCTATTTCCGATGTCAATCGTGTGACATTTTCGACTAATAAAATCCGAAAGATTACCCAGAAAACTGTCACTATTAGCATTACATAACACTGATAACAGTAAATTTTGTGTGAATAAAAATCACATTTTAATGTAAGTCGCATTCAGTACTCGTATCCAGTTTAAGGTATTATTGGCAAATAAAACCATATACGCAATTTTTTAACCACAAAGCACGAGCATCAGTAAACAGTTTTATTTATCGTAGATAAAGGCAACCAGATTAGTTACCGATTTATGCTGCTAAGGACGCTCGAATTCATTGCGGTAATTATTTTCCTCTGCTCCGGCATCCTTCGACACCACGGCATCCGGCGATTTCTGGGCGGATCCCCAAAGGCTACCTTGTTCGCAGGGGCCATTACATTGAATGTTGTCGTTCTGACGATGTACAGCACACAGGTATTCTGGATCCTTTGTGGGGTGGCCGAGATGGCCTTTTGCCAAGAGAAGCTTATGTCTGAAGAAGGCTCTGTGGATGTACAGTGTAACTCCGCTTGTCATCGATTCCCTGATTATATCATGCGTCCTGTACTGCGCCCTCCCAGTCACCGTACGCTTTTTTGCGTCTATTCAAGTAGGAAAAGCTTTAAACAGCGCTGCTGATGCCGAGCATGGATGCGGAAAAGAAACTGTTGCCGAAAATTGCATTCCACTGACACGTGTATGCGGTACTACACCGGCTTGCGAGAACGAACGTTAAAGCTCAGACGAAAACAAATGTTGAGTACGTTGATGAATAATTCAAAATTTATACCTTGAGTATCTCTGAGCTGATCATACAGCATCTTAAGCTGTACGGTGTAATCCGTTTTGCGTGCCTTAATAAACCAAAAATTAATGCCGAATGCGCAGCTATGCTCCATCTGCTTAGTGGGTCCCGGCACGAAGCCCTACCAAAGTGTTACTGATGTGCCGGGCACTTTATTTTGGAAGTACTTTTGTGTGGTTGCTCTTGCATTAAAAACAAAGTCATAACTGAAACTCAAGTGATTTAGGCGATGCTTAAGAAATGCTCTATGGATTTGGAGGTAAGCATTATGCATAGTTTGCGTACCCTGGCCCGCGTATGAAAATAAATGGGAATTTGCTGTGGTACTGCTGTAGTATACTATACCACAAACACATGTAATGGAATCTCCTAATCAAAACCAAGGAGAATTACCACTCTATCATCAGAATTTCAACCCATAAAAATCATTTAATAACAAGTATTAATTAATTCGATTGATTAAAATTTGAAATTAATTCAGTAATTGATAAGGTGCTATCAATAGCGGATTCTCGCCGGATCTAGCGACCTTGATAGTGTTTTGACCTAGCAGTTGCAGATACATAAGACAACGCACACTGCACATGACAGCATTATCTGAATGAAAAAGAAATTATTATTAAGCTCTATTCTGGACCCATTCAATATCTAACGTCAAGAACGGTAATGATACCGGTTCAGAAAAGAGCAGTCCATTTACTCAAATGAGTATCGTCATGAAATATGATTCACAGGTGGATGAGACACAGCGGTTCAGTTTATGAAGATCTCAGATTCTGTTTCCCCATCCCACCTGATCCGCAATGGAAAGCTTGCCTTCTATTAATTTTTGTCTTTCAATACCTGTGACACCGTTTATTGATACGATGCGCAGTTTTAATATCACGAAGAATAACTGCTGTTTGAGCACGAATTGACATATTTCCGCTGTGCATGTACCACAGTCATTCAATCTTACTGCAAGCGCAGGTTTTCGAAACGAAATTCATACTTTACGTTTCGATTTACTGCTTTAATATCGGAGGAAGTAATCAAACGAAAAATTGATTGCGGAAACCATGAATTTTTCAAGTAACAACAAATCCTCCAGCTTTTCAAACACGTCCAAATCCCTCCCGAATCTTCCTGCTTCTACACTCATCCCATGGGCTGCGGTATATTTCACTCAATGTTTTGCCGGAGCCGCTTGCAATCTCCTGCTGATTTTCCTGATTTTCACTAGCGGCAAACTGCGTGCTGGCTGCAGTCTGCTAATTGGTCACTGTCTCATACCGCAGTTTATATTGTGTTCCGTGGGACTGCCGCTGAATGGCGTTCTCCTTTATGGTCATCAAGTACACCGCTGGCAATTGAACACACATGTATCCTGCAATGTCACACTATGGATCGCCATGACCTGCCGGTACGCCAATAACTGCATTGAAGCTTACATCGGCGCTAATCGGGTTGTGGCGCTGTTTAAACCGCACCAGTACCGCGCTTTCGCCCGTACCAGAGTCGAGCATGGCACTGTAACAATCCTGTGGATTATTTCCATGTTTTTAGCGGGTTTAGGCTGCTTCGATCTGGGCATCCGGTATTTCGTGCTGCCTCTCGGATCTTGCGGACTGGACCAGAAGGATATGGTGGGAGCAGTCACTTTTGCTCTCGGATACTATGTGCCGCTGGTCTTTGCGGCCGTTGGCTATTGCCTGATATATATCAAAATGGCGGTGAACCGGCGCAACCGCACAAAAACCTTTCCCGTGGTTCACGTGTCGCAGTTCCGCGACAGCGATACCGCCGGCACGGTACTGCATAATGGAAGGAATACTGCAGAGAAAAGACGCGTCAGCAAGCTGAAAATGGTATTCGTGGCGTTCTTCTGGAACGTGCTGTGCTATTTAATTTGGCCGGTGGTGGTCATGTTCGCTCCGCATTTGCTGCAGATTCCGTTAGCGTCACTGGTGTTTGGAAATATTACGCCCCTTGGATATACTATCACTCCGGTAAGCCTGGATAGTCTGAGTTTTTGTCCAAATCTGCTGCCTATGTAATCCCTCCAGGAGATATCTATTTGGCGCAAGTTATTTTAAAAGGAATGTTTATGCATGACCTTCAATCTGTGCATTGCGGTTCGATATGCCTGCTGCTGGCAGTGACAGCTGGCTCGTTCCCTTGAGATTTAATTTTTATTTGCAGATACTTTTCCTTGGTATGAGCGGGGACTATCAAAAGGAATGGCGACGCCTCTTCCATGCCGCACAATATAAACTACTATTCAAAAAGCTGTAGATATTAGGTACTGGTGGGAAAACCGTTTACAGGTCGTTCGTGCATGACCGTAATAATTATCTAGCTTGTATAAATATTTCATCGGCTATTTCTCAAAATCAAAACACGAAAACACAACGGTGTTATGTGCAAAAATGACGATTTTCCTAGCACTGAATGAATTTGCTAGAAGCGAAGTTTGGTATTAAAATCCGTTGATCATTTTTGCCGCATGAAAGGAGATCAGAAGAAAGCCTTACGCACATCCTCCTTACACATGATTGATCTGCCACGGACTCAATGTCAAAACAAGCGCGGAATCATTAATCTACATGATACGTCTACGGTGAGGGACCTGGTGCATACGTCCTCGATAGAGGGTGAACGGTGTACAGTGTACACTCTTTATTCCGATGAAATAACGCTTATCGACAATGGTAATATGCTTTTAATGAAATTGTAATATCTTTTGAACATCACGTCCCGTGATTTTCTTGTGCACTGATCAGTTTTCCTCGTCCTACGCAACCGAGATGCTTTATTGCATTGAATTATGGGATAGTAGATCACATGAATTACTGTTAGCATACTTTTGTAATTCCATGTTCTATTCCGAAATAAGCGTGTCAGCCGCCTTTTGACGTCCGACTTTTCTTGGCTTGCTGCTTATCGTGTGTACTATTTTAAGATATTCTGTATTTAGAGCGCGAAATACTATAGAATGTCTATTACAAGGCACATTTTTGTATAGGACTAAAATTCCACCAGGGCTATGTGTAAATCCAAAGCGAGTAGGAAATTACTAGGAACTCTTGTACTGAAGCTTTTCAATCGCTAACGTAACTACGGTGAAGCGTTCAAGTTTGAGCGGGGATCAGTATCTCACATGCGTCGATGGGCGGCGTCTTTGATGTACGGGAGAATACGTCAGGGAACGTGCTGCAATATTAAGTTTACATGGTTATCATAAAAAAATGGTTACACAACTTACACGTACCCCATTGTAAAAAATATTCCTAAGGCTGTAGAGCTGATTTTTCTCTGTCCAGTGGTATGTGCCACGTATTTGTAGGAATATATTTACGGGGTGTCGCTGCTTGTTAGTTGTCGTGGTAAGGTTATACTTATTTACGAATGACAGTAAGCTGCTACACACATCACGGGGATCACCAGCAGTTGTTGGTCCATGGTGTAAGAAACCGGGAACTCTGACGATCGCTGTCAGCAATGTCATTCAAATCTGACGACTGCGAGATTTGCGTTAGCCAAGTTTGCATCTGCCGCAGTTATGTGCTGGTAAATAACAGAGTTCCCGGGTCCGAGTACCTTGTACTCCTGATGTTGCTGTATCCACTGAACTGGAGTTTGCGTAAAGTTTGAGTATGCACATAGCCCATACATAAGTACATAAGTGGCATAATTACTACGTATAATCCAAAAGTGCCGCGTATAACGGCACATCCATTAGTTCCATAGGCATGCTTGCCTAAGATACCTATCAGTCAGTGCTTTCCGTCATTATAAACAGCATTTTGAACAACGTCAACGCAAAAATCCTTTGTAGAAAGAAGCAATAACTTGTTGGTGGGTGATTTTTTTTGTCTGTTGGTTCACTACCGCTGGGATGCGGTTGGAGGAAAATGAAAAAATGAAAATGTAGAATACAAACTGGCGTCGTCCAACGGTCCAAGCTATGCGATCAAGGATCGATAATTTTGGAAAGTTACAGTACGTTTGTGTTCTATTTGTTTGAACCGGAAATCGAAAACGTGCAGGTGGATTGCGTGAATTTCTTTCGCATGACATTTTTTGTACTCACTTTAATGACAAACCGATTGAATATCATGTGTGGATCTTACTGTACCATATGGATGGCGGAAGGGTGCTAACATCCCATGTGTGTCTTATCCCCTGTCCGTGTCCCACGTCAGTGAATGCTTTGCAAATTATTCAAAGTGTATTCTGGAATGTCCTATCCGGTTTAGTAGTTTATCTGCATTGTATCCGTGCTCGCAGTGTAATAAATCTCATGAAGTAGCAACCTAAAACAATATTTGAACAAATTGTAGATTAAGTGTTATCACTGCTCACTGGACACAAAAGCAAATAAAAAACGATAGATAGAAGTGGTTGCACTAGACTTTCCATTAAGATACTTTTTCAACGTTCTGGAAACGTGTTATCAACACTAAACACGGCGTTCTGCAAGAACACTCGGATAGCAGCAGCTGCAGCGACATGCTCCATTAAAAGGATGGGTCTTTGATTTATCATGAAGTCGCTATTTCCGGCTCGTAAATGGTTCTGTTGACGAAAATCGCGGCCCGCTAGCAACTACCGTTTTCGCTACAGGTGCCACTCTATACTTGTAGAGAAATTTTCAGCGTTACAGTTCTTCCCGCAACTGTCATTACGACCAGGTCTAAGTTGTCAGAAGCTTTATCATGGATGAAGAATGGTACACAATACGTGAGCTCAAAAAGCTGTTCTGGAATTGCATTGGAGAGCTTTTCTTAGGGTTTTCGACGAGCGGCATTGTTGTTTGGAAACTCACACGTAAGAAAGACGACACTCCGTAAGAGTCACCATTAGGGTGCAATTGATGCAAATTATTTGACGATTTTCTTGTACTGGCATTCTTTTTATTATGGCGATAAGCGTTGGGATGCCAGCTGCATTTGTTTCATGTCGCTTGATATACGAAGTACGTGTTCATGGATTTTTGATCAAAAGTAATGTTTAAATTCATATTTTAATGACTTCAGTAAAATGTAAATACAGTACTTGATGTACTATCTATTAATGTAGTATTATTGTAGTATTATTGTCGTTGAATATTATCTGGAAACGCAGCGATCGTCTTCTTCATAGCTTATGAACTGCGATTTATACTGAGGCAGATGGCCCGCCAATTCCCACCATAAAACACCCTTCTCAATAAGTGCATCTACAAGAAGTTACTTTTATTCTCTGCAGATAAAGACTATCAGCTGGATGTTGGCTATTTGGTACCAAAGATGGGCCTTTTAACGGCAATGGTTGCATGTGTGGCCATAATTGTGTTCTGCACCGGCATCATCGCACATTACATCATCTGGCGGTCCAGTGCTGGATCCCTGCAGAATGCCAGAATCCTCTGGACAGGTATGATGCACGTGATTGTGCTGAACATGTTCAGCATAATGATGTTCTGGATCGGAGGAAGCTTGGTTATTAGGTACTTCCACCCGGAGAAACTTGTGTTGAGCGAATCTGCGTGGATGTACGCTTTCATGATAATCCTCTTCGGCGTTCTGATTATTGACATAACTTACCACGCAGTAAAGATACACGGTCATTACACTGCTCGCACAGGCGAAGTTCTGAGTATTGCCGAGGATGCAGAGCAGGATTGCAGCGCGGAGATGGTAATAGATGCGGAGACCGTGAATGATAACCATAATCAAGTTATGTTACACAGTCCGCCATGTCGTCACCCGCATCTATTGATGTTGCGAACGGTTACGGCAACAAATGACACAAATAAAAATGTCATTGACTGGATTACTGAATAATCCAAACATTTACGGCGCTTTAACTTTATTTAAAGTTGTTATCCCAGTGATCAGTGAATCAGATCACAAAAATGTCCAGTTGTAAACCTTCCCTTCAGGTTTCAAGTTTTTCTGGCGAAAGCGTTGCCACAAATGATCTAACGTGCTGGAATTTTTTTATAAACCTGCGCATTGCGTATTGCTGCTGCGTTTGAGAGAAAACAATGGGATGCAGCTTGCTTAGATTGGACGACGTGTAAGAAATTAAAACTGTTTAGCTGTTAGTTGAGGACCATTTGTTCGGTGTAGATACTACCCACGATAGACAGCCGATATACGTTTCATGCTTCGTAAGTAAGTACCTATACTTCTACTACTATTAATTCCATCATTTTATCACTGATACGACACGTTTCAGCTTTTGGATCATCGAGCCTTTTTTTCAGACGATAATGATATCCAGAAACGTTTAGGTCAGTGGACTACCGACTTTTTACCTTGAGATGATAACAATGATCTAGGAATCAGTGTATAAGGCGGCGATGTTCTACAATTTCGCCAGGCCGAAACTTAGAAAAGTATGGAAGTCACTAAATCATGAATATTAACCTTATAATTGCACATTATGATCTCAGCACCAGTCGGTATAATGGAAACTTGGCACGGTGCAAAGATATGGATTATTATCACGGAATTACCTAATGTCGCCTTCTACTCAACATCCGTACTCGTATGGGACTCACCGCCATCGCAGCATCAGATGATCAAACGTCCCACCTTTAATATTGGATAGGTATATGAAATTTCATGACAAAAACATTGACCCTTTTGCAGAGCAGCGGCAGTGCGGCTATGATTACTAAGCCAGAGCTTTTCTGTCGAACTGAAAATGCACTTTACTAAGTCTTTAAGTTATCAATTTCCAGTTTAAACAAGTGTCATACTTGACGTAAAACTCCAAAATTTTTTAATACTGTCACATGGCTCGCAGTCGACTTTGAACCAGATAGCTTGGGCGGTGCAGTGTGTTAACAACTTTTCATGCTGTCATTTACCGCAGAACGATGTGTTAAGTACTTGACTTGTACTATCACCTTCCACATATCACAACGAAGCTGTTGCATGAACAGGAATTTGCAAATAAGTAGAAGTATTCAGTCAACGGGAAACACAACCGCGGCTTTTTACTTACATTTCAATCACCAATTTATAAATTTAATGCTTTCCCTATCATTTTTCAAATTGCATTGTTTCATGAGTATGAAAAGTCGTGATGCTGGGCAACAAATCATTTCAAAATCTTGAATTTAAGCAAATGATTTTTGACATCTGACGTGTTGATCGTCCGACGTTTTTGATGTGCTGTTCAAATAGTAACCATACCGCATGAAACGGAAGCTCCGAAAATTTGATCTAACAGGAAATCGAAAACGAACACGGCTTTCACAACGATGACGCTACAACATGAAATCTGACAACGGTATAAAAACACACAAAAGAGTTTCATGGCTAGATGTCAATTTTCGATTCATAGGAGCAAAGTGAGCTTTGGAAGTCGGTTTCCGGGAGCTGTATAGAGTATGCGGTAATAGCTGCACTCTCTGTTTCGAAAGCGGCTTACTGATTGCGGCAGACCATCATCAAATTCACTTCTGCCAATGGTAAACCACATTGTTATTCCAGTTGGGCCGCAACCGTGCTCTCGCAATGATAAACCCCCGCGAAATTACTGGCAGTTCTGCAAACTTTGGAAGCATCGCGTTCTTCTGCCTTCGTCAAGAAATGCCAATGGTCTTGATATCTTATCAGGACACGTATGAAGTATCGGGAATGAGCACTTCTACCGTACAGTAAAATGACCTGTTCCGAAACATTATTTGTTAAGTAGCAGGTCGTCTTCCTGTACAACCGGATCGAACCATACATATGTGGATGCCGGACATATGAACCCCACCGGAAATATTGACTTGGGACCACGCTGGTAAAAAGTAACAAGGAACTAGAGAATTCCAGCAGATGTCCAGGGACTGCGTCAGCAAATTGTTTAGGCGCTGCGCAGCAACGACTGACAGCCGGCGAACTAACTGACATCATAATCCACATCGATGCCCGATCATTTCCGTGGAACTGTTTGCCGTTCTCTTCCTCCAGAAGTATGCAGTCTACTTGGTACCCGACGCATTATCGCGATGAAACATCGCCCGAATTCTAGGCTGACTGCTGATGAACGTTGGCCGCGGTTGATTTGAACGCAACAGATGCGTGCAAACCTACCTGGACCGCCGTTCATTAGGACTGCAGTATCTTTTTTTGGCTATCAACGTGGTTATCATGAACATCGCGATGAGTATAAGGAATACGTAGTCGAATGAAAATGCTACTCGCCTGAAATTGGGACGCGTGTTTTGCTATCTTTTCACCGGAAAATGTTTGTGTTCGCGGCTCATGGGTATGTTCCACGACCCCAGCTATCTGTATGAAGCATCTTTACAGTAATAAGTCTTGTTCCGCAAAATCTAAGAAGAAGCTTGTGACTCCAAGTGCGCTGTAAATGCCAAACGGCGCTGTAAATGCCTTTTGTCGGCTAGATTACATTAATTTATCGTACTGCAGGCCGCACCGTAGTCACTTTTGCGCTATGAGTTTAATCTGCTTAGAAAATCATTTTTTGACTTCGCCAAAGAAACACGAGGATATTCCAGACCGCAAAAGGAGAAAAATTAGCAATCAGTCATAACTATCATTTCCACACCAGCGCTTGCAAACCCCTGTTACTCAATCATATGGCACTCTTCGCTACCACAATTTTCAATCATTGCGCCTTCAACACTGATGGACCATATATCACTCCATTAAGCCCCGATAACTTTGGTTGCTTTTTAGAAGTACTTTAAAATGATTATGTGCTTTATTTATTAGTCTCGCATCTTATTTATGGTGATAAGTTCACATCACCCGATCACCCAATGCACGTCACCGGATGCAGCAGTGTTTTTCCCACAAATGACGTTTTTCCTGACATGTTGTCGTACATGTGCAAAAATAGTACATTAATTTTATAATTCTCGTAAATCGACAAATCGTAACCGAATCTGCTAGCGCTGTTGTTAACTGCCAGCAACATCTTGACAGCGGTCGCTAAGAACGCTCAACGCTTCTGCGTCTTTCACATGGAAATTCGCAGTATGTATGTTCCACCCATGGTGAATGGATTTGTTTAACGCAAAGTGTGATAATAACATCTTATGCTTCATCAGTGTTTGCGGTTGTGTAGAGACGTCGTAGTATGTACAAGCCGGTCCGGAAGGTGTTCTGTTTTTAAAGCGCAAAATACAAAACTTAAGAGAAGGTAAATTTATCAAAAAAGGATAGAATGTTAACTGCTAATTGGATTTGCTAGTTAAAAGGTCAGGATTTTCAGACGGCAGTGGTTTAGCTACGCAAATTTGTGTTTGTTGTTCAGATAGTACTGGCATCCCGAGTCGTGAGTTCACAGTAAAAACAAAATCAGTTCATAAGTCGTAAAAATATCTTGCGAAATACCGGTTGCGTCATAGAAATCGGAGATCCGCATGTATTGTACAACAATTTTTACATTCCTCTCGTGTACCAACGCTATGCCACTAGCCTGTATTTGGATAGTTAAATAAACTAGTGACTTTTTGCTTAAACGGGAAGTGAAAGCAACGCAGATGAAATTGCAGATCAATGCTACCATTAACCAACGAGAGAAAGATGATCGAAGGTCGAAAGGAGGCACGCGATTAAACCAGTTGCAGTACAAAAGATACCTGCAGATCAGTAGCAATGAATTTGGTTCATCTGACGCACTTCATCAGCGTTCTTTGCATTTGTCTGCGAAGGGTGCAAATATTCGCTGAGAGAACAGTTACATGTCCTCACGGTGAATACTTGCGTCCTTCTTGCATGCAAGAACAGTGAAGAGCTGCTTCGTTAATCACGTACCGCGTGCGCGTGCAAGCTAATAAGAGAATTGCGACCGCCTGCTAAATGCTATCGGCGTTCCTAGCTCGTCCTTCCCAAATAGGCGGAGAAATGTGAGTTTGCTCCGTTCCTTTTCCATTTGTTAGTGTCCAATGGGTGCACTTTATCGTGAAGTTGGAGTTCATTGTTAATCAGACTACATTATGCCCCAGTATAAGCTGTACTGGTAGAATCAGTACAGCCTATTTTGGAGCATAATGTTTGATTTTGTCTCGGACAACATTGACTGTCTCACTCAACTTGCAGGAAATTAACAGAAATTTGGTAGTTACAGTCACGATTTTTCGACGGAAAGCCATGGTCATTCTTCGATCTTCTCTTTCCACAGAGGAAAGTCTGACCGGAAGGAATGTTTGGCGATTTGTGGCACGCTAGCAAAGAAGAAAACAAACAAACAGTTTTGTGACCAACGATAAAATCCATCACGAAATTGCTACGAACTTATACAGTTCGTGTGTAGATTTTGACTGCAGTACTTTCATAATACTCATGTGTGGCTCAGTACATACATGTACAGAGTACTTCATACCTGTATGGCTGCAGCTTCCGCTTTGAGAGAAGAAGTTCTTTCAGCTCTTTTTTGATTTTCTTTTTTTTTGGTTCGCTATGCTGTAATGTGGGCAGAATGTTATAAGTGGCCTCTCAGCGGTTATAAACAGGAATGCACCAAATAAACAAAATGGAGGTTATCATCATTTTACTCAGTGCCAGTGGGACAGCAGTGGAGCAGAAGTAAGACGTTCCCAGAGATGGTGGTTATTTGATGCCTGCCACCATGTTTGGATATGTTTTATTTTTGCCGGAGCTACAGGTCAGTAAGGTCCTTTCACAGGCACCGCCGTACCATCTGAGGCGCTTGCAGCACCCGACACGACAAAACAGAAAGTCGTGGCAACTATTCTATAATAGACGAGGTTAATGATTTTCTTGCAGGAATATGTTGCCGTTTTTGCGTACGTTTATTTTATCTTATGATGTTTTTTATAATGTTTTTATAGTGTTTATAATGTTTCCGGTCTTTTTATAATGTTTTTTCGTTTGCTGTTTGCCTAATATCACATTTTATGATTACGATTTGATTTTTGCTGTATATGCTGACTTGCAAGGAGCTATGGTTAATGCAGTCTGGTCACATAACAAAAAAGCAGTGGCATCGCCTCCGCTTTTAATGGTCACTGCCACCAGGAAAATGAGACAAATTGCTGTTAGCTTGGTATCGCTCAAAGTACCAAGCAGAGCATTGCACAGTTCCGAACCCCGTTGGCGGGAACGTGTGCTTAATGAGATTCGACAGCCATCTCATTACGAGTAATAAAAAGAGGAGAAAGACAACTGTTCAACTGTAAATTCTGGGAAACTAGAAGCAACATTATTTCTTTTCTGCCAACGGCCCACCGCATTTTCAGCTCCGCCTATAGTACACAGTTGCTTTCACATTCTTTCAGCGGCGCGAGGTAACCGAATCCGACTTGCACTTTTCATGCAAACACTAAAAGCTAACCGGAAAAGCTTGTTCCCTCCTGCTTGTATTGTAAGCATTATGTTACCACAGGAGAGATTATAGCGCTATGGCTGTCACAGCCGGTTATGCCGTTTTCGGGCTATGAGAAATATAAGAATCATTTGTTCTAACCAGTCAGGATGAAACGAGTCAGATGCGTAATGACATTGTACGTACATATAGCAGCCGGTTAAGGGCGACTAATTTATAATAATTACATAAAAGTCCTTCATTTTCAACTAGGTAAACTGCTAATTGTACGATCATAGTTACGCCATAAGTGAAAGTGCTACCAGATAGCATATTTTTTCCTTTATCGCATCCACTACACCAAAATTTAAAATGGCGCATTTTAAACTTTAAAAATTAAAAAGTTGAAAAACATACATCTTAATATACTTGTTTTAAACAGTACCTGATCATGCCAAAAACGGCCTCAACTGGTATAGCATACTATGCTCCAAAATGGTAAGAAGCGGATTTCGGCGACCACAAACAGATGATTTTAAACTGAATTTAAAGTGTTGGTAGGTACCAATTTCGTCACTTTACCGACCTAACAGCACACTTTTACAAAATCATGAAAAAGGTCGCCAAAATCCAGTCCCTTACGTTTTTAGAGGAAAAAATTGGCTGCAAAACAGTGTATAGCGTTTCTAGGTTGTTAATGTTCTGTGAGAGGAGTACAATAAAAAAGGTTAAAAACTGCATTTTTCAAAAGAAGCATGTAAAGTGTTTGGCTGTCTATCGATACTGGATCGCGAAAGCTAAACTTAATAGCACCGCATATAGTCACTTGCTCTTTGTCCAGTGCCTGTAGTGTCCAGTGTCTGCGCCTTTCAGCCCGCAGTGTCCAGACAGGACCAGACTGACAATGGAAAGCTGCCATCGCTTGTCTGACTGCTCGACAGGAAACAGACAAACAATCAATCGCGCGCTGTTAAATTATCAACAACGCAGGACATGGCAGTCACCCCAAGATTCTTATTAGCAAGTAAACTGGGCAAAAAGGCAAAAGCAAGGTTAGCTAGCTAGCAAGAAGCAAATCCAAGAATGATTATAGTGCCAAAGTAAAAGTCAAGAGCATCGAGATTGTAGGTAATATATAAGACAATGGGATGCTGATTCACATGATCTTAATAAGGAAGACAAACAATGAACGAACTAATAACTGATGTAGAAAAGAAATTAATAATCCCATTTGGCGGTACTACAATTTTCTATCGTTACAATACAATATCACGCCCATGAATTTATACAATTTGTGCTAGTGCACAGTTCTATAATTCCATCTGCGTCAGTTTCCAGTTCAATCAGGTTGGTCACTTAATGCAGCTACCCGAGAACAGAAGAGAATTTGCTTTTAAGGATGTTTTCACCTGATGATTATCACATTAAACATCAGGTGAAACCTTACTTCTACTGCGCCCTGTGGGTAACGTTGTCGTTAAAGTGCTGCCTTTTAAGCCTATTTAATGCCATTTTACTGCAAATAAATAATTTGCTAGAGCGCGGCGGAAGCTTTAGAGCATTTAGGTATTCTAAATCGCAGTCAACATATGTGACCGAAAAGTGATACGTGGAGCATTTACAGGCGATTTCTGATTGTTGTGGTTAAACTACTGGAAGCTGCCACAATGTATCGGCTAACATAAGCTCAATAACACTGACCGTCGCACTGTATCTTGCAAAAATTAATAATTTTCGTGAAAATATAGGCGATAGCGATAGTCAGTCATTGATTAGCTTCACCTTCTTTTTCGTATCTTAGGTTTCTTAAGCTTACTTCTTCTGACTATACAGTGACTACAACTCTACAAGGAGAGAAAAAACTCTCCAGTTTTTTTTGGTACGAAACGTTCCATATATTAAGTACAAGATCTATACTACGCGCGGGCGCCCCATAGTTTTGAGATCTCTATAACCGTAAAACTTCTGGAAAAACGGACAACGTCATTAGATCCGGGATAGTTAAGAAGTGGCCGGCATATGTTTTTCTTATGAAAATATCGAGCCGGCATCAAGACCAGATTGATCCAATCCATCTTAAATGTCACCTTGAAACTTAGAAATATTTGCCTAGATACAATACAAAATACCAATTGACATAATTATTACACTAATTAAACCGAAAAATAAATAAATTATTGTGCTTATTCAGACATTGCTGCCGGTGTTGCCGAGCTCGAAACACGTTTAAAATTAACCGATATAAATGTAAAAATATCAAATATAAAATCAATACGAAAAATCACTGGACGAGTGAGTGACCAAAACACTATCACCGACCACTGAGCGGAATCTCTAGATGAGTGGGTGACCGAGCTACCACCACTGACCAGTAAGAAAAATCACTAGACAAGTGAGTGACCGAAACACCATAACTGCCCACAGAGCGGAATTTCTAGGTGAGTGAGTCATCGAGCGGGCTTTGCTCTTGCTCACCTAACGGGCTCTGTGCACTGGACAGCAGCTGTTGCAGGGTCACTTCCTCACCTAGCAATTTTTCTCCTTACCTAGCGATTTTTCTTACTGGACAGGTGGAGCTCGGTCAGTCACTCACCTAGTTATTGAGTGCGTCAAAAAATCGCTAGGTGAGTAAGTGACCGAGCTACCACCACTGTCCAGTGCCCAGAACCCGTTAGGTAGATGGGTGACCGAGCTACCAATACTGTCCGGTGCATAGATCCCGTTAGGTAGATGGGTGACCGAGCTACCAATACTGTCCAGTGCATAGATCCCGTTAGGTAGATGGGTGACCGAATACCAATACTGTCCAGTGACAAACTCCGTTAAGTGATCTAGTGACCGAGCTACCACTACTGTCCAGTGCATAGATCCCGTTAGGTAGATGGGTGACCGAGCTACCAATACTGTCCGGTGCATAGATCCCGTTAGGTAGATGGGTGACCGAGCTACCAATACTGTCCAGTGCATAGATCCCGTTAGGTAGATGGGTGACCGAATACCAATACTGTCCAGTGCATAGATCCCGTTAGGTAGATGGGTGACCGAGCTACCAATACTGTCCAGTGCACGAACTCCGTTAAGTGATCTAGTGACCGAGCTATCACTACTGTCTAGTGCAGGAACTCCGTTAAGTGATCTAGTGACCGAGCTACCACTACTGTCTAGTGCACGAACTTCGTTAAGTGATCTAGTGACCGAGCTACCACTAATGTCCAGCGCATAAACTCCGTTAAGTGATCTAGTGACCGAGTTACCACTACTGTCCAGTGCACAGAGCCCGTTAGGTGAACGTATAACCAAACTGCAATATTACTGAGCAAAATAGAACATGGCCCGCTAAGTTCTTAGTGGGTGACCTATCTAGCACCATTGTCCAGTCTTAGCGTCCTTTTAGTTTGTAATGTGGTACTCTCGTGGGTGATTAGATTCGGATGGTTTTTCGCTACGAAAATTTAATGAAAATTATCTGTAAAGTCAAAGTAATTGCGTTCGACTGCACAAAACCAAAACATCCATTTTTTTATAAAATTTTTGTTATCGGTCTCTTCAGATTTATCCGTTCTAAGTTAACAATCCGTAAACCGGCCTAGGAGTTTAGAACCCAAGAAACGCGGAGGCGAAGCCGAGGCTGTTTCTTGTAATTAATGTAGCTCGTTCTTTCTTTCTTCTTTTACAACATGATGTGTTTGTGGCAGCCATGTATTTGTGCGTATTAATCGCAGGCCATGTCGCTTGGTGGTTGGATGCAGCGCTGTGAACCATTTTAATCGTAATTCACCTTCACCAAATTTCTATCAGTAAAGAGTCAAGCAAATGGGGCTTCGCAACTGCAATTCTGAGATTTCTTCCGTATACGCGGCTGCACTTTTCTAACACTGGTCTGTCTCGCTATGGGAAGAAAACGGTTGATCTTGCCGGAACGCGGGCCTGCTTGGGTTACTAGAGAATAATCGGCATAAAACTCGCAGTAAGCACGGTATTAGTTTTACATGCACCTGCCCAAATTCAGTCGGCCAACTTTACTTGTGGCCCGGCGTCCCCGTTTATCTTTTCAAGTTTAATTTAATTTTTAGCATAGCACAGAAGGTTGTCACGGCCGAAGCGGGCAGGTTTGAAGCTTTCGCCGTTGATTAAGAGAACGGATTAACGCCAACACATTAACGTTTGCGATTCTCCACTACTTCAATGCTTTTTGCGAATTTGACGCAGTACGTTATAGGAACGCCGGCACCGGCGTTCTTGAGATGCTCGTGGTTAAGCGATCACGCGCAGGATTGGCCGCGGCCAACATGTTCCTGTGAACGGCGTTGTTGAACGTCAACATGCTGACACTATGTAAAACAAAACAGGTATATGGCCTTGGCGTGGCGCGGGAAATCTACCACCACATCTATATTCGTGAAGAGTATACCTAGATATAGGTATTCGTATACTAAGTATAGGTGGCTGCATGCAGGCCCGTCGTTAGACCCCTATCCAGTTTTCAAAACACTACTCCTCCTACAGTTTCCATCCGATAATTTTTCTGAATACACCATTGAACTCAGCGTAAAATTCTGAACAAGATGATTGAGGCCGATTTTTGAAATTTGAAATTCCCCTGGTTCGACTACCACGGGCGGTTGCCCTGTGCGACAGACATGTTTTTGGGGTTTTTCCCCCTGACCCCCCAAACGTATTTTGACACTAAAAAACACGGTTTTGGCTTGTTTTTACTCGTTTTTCACGAACTTCAACTATTATTTAGTTATTTAAATTCTGTTATGATTTAACACCATAAATATCATCATCATCGGCTGGAAGGAATATTTTCTGTTTTTCTAGAAAGCGTCAGCTTAATATACAGTATACAACAGACAAATCCTGTTTTACCGACTTTATTCGTGATGATCTTTCGCAAATATTTTACGACATGTCGATCTGCTCTGAAAAGGAAGGTGGTATTTTACCAAAAATAGATGTTTACGATCACATTAAAACGGACTGGAAATCGCATGGCATTACGGATTTGTTAATTCTTTTAACGCTTGATCATTGCGCTGTAAGTGATGCCTTGGATCCTCCTAGCGACATGCCGCTTATGCGCAAGCAATTTGGGAAAATTTAAGAGACTATCCCTTCCAGCCCATGATGATGATATTTATGATGTTGAATCATAAAAAAATTTAAATAACTAAATTTAATTAAAGTTCGTGAAAAACGAGTAAAAACAGGCCAAAACTGTGTTTTTTAGTGTCAAAATATGTTTGGGGGGTCAGGGGGGAAAGCCCCAAAAACATGTCTGTCGCACAGGGCAACCGCCCGTGGTAGTCGAACCAGGGGAAATTCAAATTTCAAAAATCGGCCTCAATCATCTTGTTCAGAATTTTACGCTGATTTCAATGGTATAGTCAGAAAAATTATCGGATGGAAACTGTAGGAGGAGTAGTGTTTTGAAAACTGGATAGGGGTCTAACGACGGGCCTGGCTGCATGTAACACTGCCGAGGCCGATTATGGTTAGCGTTCTGTTAATTGAATGCACGTACTGCGCAGTGCGAACCACCATACGCGGTCACCCCATAATGTTCAAGGGCAAAACTCTACACCATTCCACACCAACAGAATTCAACACACCAAATTCTACACCGTTTGGGGACTTTCGGTGATGACGTAGGGGTGTCCCCTGGAAACGAGAATCAAGTCAATCAACAGCCGCTGTTATCCAGTTCGTCACGGGAAAACGTTCATACTTTACCTTCACCTAAATAAACAAAGCAATCAGTAATTCCACCTGTTAAGCTCAGCAGGTGAATTAATTAAGTTCCAAGCAGTTCAATTCTTAAGATCATTGACTCCAATTTTGTAATTAAATAGGTACCAACCGGACGTACCACACGGGCCATTTCAACGTCTTCGGTTGGCTGATAAATAATTTCTCCATTAAAAACATTATAATTTCCTGCAACAAGAATAAATCACAACTACTCTGTACGTGGATTATTCAGTTGAGTTTTTACGTATCGCAATAATTAGAATATGTTTTTAACAAGCAACAATTTGCGTCATCAGCTGTGTTAGTATCCGGAAAAGTATGGGTCCGCTTTGTCCAACATTTTTGTACAGAGCACACGATTGTGGTCATTAAAATTGAAAACCTTATGACTGGGACTCTTCTAGGAGGATTTATAATTTGTCAAATCAGATTCGCAATCAAGTACGACGTAGTGAAATTGTTGTCACTATGTGTAAGAAAAACCACGCTCCCCGTAAACACCACTGTGACCGCCCAAGATGGCAGTCGCAAGAAAGGCATTGGAGCCCTCAGTACGATATTATGCTTTTTTTAAGATTTTATAAGTTGCTTTTCTAGATCCCAAAAATTAGCTGCGTCCGAATCGGTTATTTGCGGCACCTTGTGCACGGATGGCCGTTCACGATGCATTGGACACCTGAGATTCATAACGTCATAAGGAAAGACCATGGACGTCGGGAAATTTTTAATTCCTGTATATACTTATATGTTTTTGATACTGAATTTGTATTACGTACTATAAATTGTGCGAGCATGATACAGTAAAAATGAAAACGAGTATCAATTTATATACTTGAATTCCGTCGGCATAGCAAATTAGTAAAGAAGCGCCGGACTGGGACAACGCGCTCGCCCTATGCGCTACAGAAGAAAACCAGCCGTTCCTCGTATCGTTTATTTTTGCGGCAGGTTCATTGAACCGTGACAGGTTCTTATATGCGGTATACGACTAGAATCAGTCGTAGCATATATGAAACTGTAGTTTCGGTTTTTGGTCTTCGATATCCATGTGTAAACAAAAGTAATTTTTGGCGCCCGTAGAGTACGGAAGGGTCCGGCCGGTTGAAGGAAGCGGTGGGGCCTAACAGTCATGTGACATGAGTCATATGACATGAGTCGAGTAACGATGCGCGAAACTTGTAGATGCCGTTGTTAGCTCGGCATCATTTTTAGTTTACATTATGTGCTCCTACATAATGTAGGAGCACATTGGAATGTGCTCCTACATATGTAAGAGCACATTGCAATGTGCTCCTACATATATGTGCTTCTACATATGTAGGAGCACATTGCAATGTACTCCTATATATAAGGAGTACAATGCAGGAGCATATTGTATGTGGAGATTATAAGGGGTAGGAAAATAAAGTGCTGAATAGAGAATTTAGTAATATAGTAAATTTTATTAAAGGTGATTATATTAAAAGATGATATGTTTGAAAGAAACTGATAATGAAGAGGTGAATGTTGTAATAGAGGGAAGGTTGTGGGGGGTTTTACTGTAGTCTGCCATAAGTGTATTCGACTTATTAGTAGTTCATACTTCATAGTTTAATGAAGTGTAACAGGAAGCGGAGTGTGTTGTGTGTTATGAGCTGTGGTGGGGGATGGTGATGGATTATTGTGGAAAATTCATGAAGGTTCGAGAAAGTTGATTGCTTAATGGAGCAGACTATGATGTTCTGATCTGATGGTTATGGATGTTTAGTAACAGGTGGTTTTTATATGGGAAGTAGGTTGCGATGTACCAAGAACTTACTATAGCTAGAAGGACTGGGAACGGACTGCGCAACGGTCGACTACGTCATTTCTGTCGCATTCAAAAAGCTAATGCTTACCATAGTCCCACAGACTTTCTTGCCGCTTTTAAGAGATATTCTGACGTTTCTTTCTCATGAAATACTTTCTAAGATTTTAATAGATTATTTTGAATACAGAAATTCTAATTTCGAGGGGTAAAATTAGAAAATGAAAGAAACCTGCTAAGAAAACTGACAAAAACCGTGAAAAACCCGCATCTGTCACCATGGCAGCCGCCCACCCGTGTATGCGAGGGTGATGACGTCAAACGGTTGGTTACCAGTCCTCCTCACACTATAGTAAGTACTTGGATGTACATTAAAAAGTTGTTCGAGAAAATCTTAGGGTGATTCGGTTTGTTGACTGGATTTTTTTTATTCGGTGGGTATATAAGGAATTCCGGAATAAGCAGAAGTTGCGTGTGAGCTATTATGGATTTGATGAAGTATGCAGTGAAGAAGATTTTTCTCCTGTTGATTATTTCGTGGTGGTCAGTTTGGATTTTGGAACAATGCTGATTCAGGCTGCCGTGTTTTGTTTGACTTTGGTAAGTTTTTTTAGCTTCAGTATGGGTTAGTAAGTTTTCTTGCACAGAGATCTGCGTTATATTTCAAGCATTATTATCCTTAATAAAATAATGGAAGGTGATTCTAATCGGAAGAAATATGCGCGAATACGTGCACGAATATAAAAAAAAGTAAAATCAAACTGAGGGTAATTGTAGTAGGAAGATAATGAAGTAAGTAATGATGAGGTAAATAGGTTTATGAAGCACTAATTATTTTGATTTGTAATAATGTGTTTTATGCGAACTGTAAAATTCGTGATTTGGAAAATTTAGATACCAGTGAGCCTGAAATCATCATAAAAATCGTTTTTATGGATAGTGCTGCTTTATTAGATACGAACATGTCATACCGCTTAAGGCGAGGGGTACCCAACATATGGTCCCCTTGCGCTAATTTTTAGTATGCACTCGGTGGTTAATGTACGGTTAACTTGACTATTGCCGTATGCCACCAAGATGTTGTGCTGACATCTAAGAATTTTTTTATGAAGTTTTGTGCAGTCATTAACAAAATAATGAGGAAATTAATTTTTTGCTTCGACCCCGGTAAAAATATTCACTATTCACCCGGTTAGGACGATACATCGCGTTATGATAGATCTCGATGTCGACTATCCGTTGCTGGGAGGGTTTTCAAAAATTCGAAAAAAACGCTGTAGAACTATCAAAAACAAAATTTTAAACCAAAATTCCGTGAGAACGCGACGTCATATCGAGATAAAAATTAGTGCAACGGATAGCGCGAGTAATTGTCTTCCTGTTCACTTTGATGCCGACAATGTACACTATAACAAGAATATCTTCTTGGACTTGATAAATTAGAAACCACTATCGCGTCAAAGTTCAGTACAACAGGCAAGTGACCATTGAAGCTACGCAGAGAGCCTTCTGTCTGCCAGCCTGCCGGCACCCAGTCGGTCAGCCGGTCAGCCCACGAAGACTGCTTGACCACACAACCGATATAACTATATTAATACTGCATAAATAATGCACTACGACTAAACAATATCATTATAACAGGGAAGGCGGTAGCAGCTCGATCTGACATTTAAATTAACCAAGTGATTTTTGTAATTGTAAAGTGACTTTATTTTTGCACGGATGCCGGTGTAACAGCAGTATAAAGGGATTAACTGCGATTAATAGCAATAAACCGGTGCATTCGATGCATACTTCGTATGCATTCGATGCAACGAAGTACAGTAACCAACAGTGGTGCAAATTTGCAGCGATAATCTTGCGGTAAGCTCAGCATAACTCACAGCAACAGCAGAATGTAATAAAATCACTGTTCGGCAGCTGGAGGACTGATGTCCCCGCTAATTTCTTAGCGTGACCCGCCACGTTTAGGCTGCCAGACCTAGAATCCCCTGCTTTGTCGCATTTGCCATTCTTGCAGGTGAAACCTTTCTTCTCATCGCAGTCTCCGTTGCTCTTGCACGGCGCGCCCTGTTGGCCCTTTCCAGCTGATTCGACCACTACCAACATCTGCAACGCACACACACTCCTTTTCAGCGCTGCAATGCGGACCATCGAAATAAATTATAATTACATTGAAACACTATAAATTAAATTATAACTAAGTACTTATGCACTAATGTCACTGTTAACAACAGCCAAAAGAACTCCGTTCATGGAAATTGATACGCAGTCTGACTCTTCGAGGTCCTGACACATCAAAAGAGGTGCATGTATACGGTTGACTCGCCTACCCTTATGGAACCGCAAATTTTAGAAACGCGAGATAGACTTATACATCAATCCAGAAATTTTTAATCATAAAAAATTGCACTCCAAAAGACAACAAAGTAAAATTCGTTAGCTTCCATTAATGTGATGACCTTGCGGCACATCTATTTCCTCTATAGGTTACTCGACTTTCTGGCCGTTGGTGCAAGCCTGACATCGCTCAGCAGATTTATATGGTACCAAATAACAAAATAAAAAGGTTGCAGGAACTCACCATGCAGACAACCAAGACGATACATAACTTGCTGGACAGCATTTTTGCGGGAGTAAAACAGCTGTAAACGCAAAACAAGTGCAGTGGTATTGATCCGATAAAAAATACTCGCAGCGCTTTAATAGTCTGTAGGAGTACTGCAAACGATAAAAACGTTAATATCCCTCGGGCATTGTGTAATTCAAAACAATACTAGTACTCATAAACACATTATGGGGCCAAGTTGCCCACCGCAGCCTAAACAACTGCTATTACTGCACCAAAAAAACATCCTCACGAAAAAACTGTGCAAAATTTGAGCAAACATGTTGATGGTTTATTGGTTCGTAAAAAAGACAACAAAGTGCGCTTAATTGCTGGTCTCGCTTAGTAGCTTGCCCAAGTCAAAAGGTCGTACTCGTACTTGCTAAGTACACAGAAAAGCTCTATACTGGTTCGAATGTGGTGTCACGATTTCCGAACGAAGATAATGGTACTGGATTAGACCCAAAGGTCTAGACCAGTTCCAAGTTCGAACCGGAAGTTGCTAAAAATTACTAGATTTCTGTTTTTTTAAGTGTCAATTAATTAGCGACTCAAGTATAAAAGAATACTGGAAATATGTGTGAAACATGGAACACTTTTCTGCATATCGGATGCTCTAAGAATAATCTGATTTATATATTTATGCATTTTTAAAATCCGGCCGTGAATGATGCAGAGCGGTGCGCTGCGGCTACGTGGTTCAAATTATTTGTTGGAGAAGATTACATAAAGTAAAGAAAGAGCACTTAGGGTGCATCCATAAATTACGTACGCAGAAAACCACGGTTTTTTCACCCCTCCCTCCCCCTTCGTAGCGGTCCGTCACGTTTGCCTGACCCCTCCCCCCTGGTTCGCTCAATCATAATACATGGAGCAGACCAACCCCTCCCCCCTGGGTTCGCCGGGACCGTCACAGCTTGTCACATTTTTTGGACCCGTCCCTCCCTGGTTCGCTGCGTACGTAATTTATGGATCCCCCCTTATAGAGAAACGGTAATGGATTTCAGAAAATTGTTCAGAAAAATAAGACAGTTGTGTGTTATATACGTTCGATGTTTCATCAGCCAGCCCAAAAGCATTACGTATCTTTATAACCAAAAATAAATATATAAAAATTAATATACAGATTTAATACTATAGTGTCAAATAATAAATTAATAGTAGTATTTATAATAGTATTAAATTTAATTCTGTAGTATTTGTAACTTAAAATTTGTATATTTACTAGTAATATAAAAATATACAAATTAAAAAAAAATTTATGTATACAGGTAGTTTTTATATTGTGTTAAGTTTTTTTGTTGGCTGGAAGCAGCAATAATTATTAATTTCCATTTTTTCTGCTATACAGCAGTTTGAAAACTACGTGCCTGTAGAAAATAGAAAGAAAACTGTACAAGTTGAAATAGTCAAGTACAAAGGATAAATATATACTAGGAAATTCACAATGCTATAAAATAGGAAATAGTATAAAATATATATAATAGGAAAGATTAGTATTACTAATCTTTCCTATTATATATATTTTATACTATTTCCTAAATACTAATCTTTCCTATTATATATATTTTATACTATTTCCTAAATACTAATCTTTCCTATTATATATATTTTATACTATTTCCTATTTTACTAGTCTTATACATACTGGCTCATACTGCGGTAGCGTGTCAGAAGCGCGGGCAGTCAGCACTTACAGTTAGCAGCGCCACCTGATAACCTCTACAGCATACCGCATATGGGCACCCGACGCACACAAAGCAGCATCTCGCTGCGCTGCGTCTTCATAGCACGCAGTTTCGAACGGCTTTTTTACAACGTCTCCATTTTTTTGAGTCACGACAGAGTGCAATACTATTGAGTTTTATACTTTTGTTTGTGAAATGTGGCGTATAAAATTAAAAATCGCCTGATACTTATCGTGATTTCCGAGTGTGATTTTTAACAGCGTCATTGTAAACTTGTCAGTAAACGTCAATTTGAGCGCTTGATTGTAGCACTTAATTTGACAACTTCCACAAGGGTGAGCGACGGCCAGCCTGGATGGCTGCGACGACCAGGCTGGATGGCTGCAGCAGACTCTGGTCCTTCGGGGCCAGCAAAGCTCCGTTAGTTCTTCGAGCGACTAGACATTGCGCTGCTTGGCAGGATGTTTTGCTGCGCCAAGTATGAGCAATCAGAGGCGCAGAGGGTGCCTCGGAGGAACGGAAGATCTCGCAACGTGGACGCGTGCCCACGCCATGGTGGAATACTCGCAGACCCCCGAGACCAAGTAATTTGCCCTGCAGACACGCAAAATCGCAGATCCTCAAGAACGTCATCAATACTAGGTAGAAGACGCTGCCATGGCCAAGTGTGAAGGTGAGGGTTTTTCTCGTTTTCCAGCTAATCCTAACGTTTGATCACTTGGAATTCGTATGGAATGTTTTCCCAGTTTCTCAAATTTCCAGACGAATTCAAGAATATTGTTTCGAATTTGTTTTTTCCTCTCTCAATTTGCTCCTCAGCAATCTGCAGTTTATTGTTCATTTTTACCATCGTTATCGGAATTCGAAGAAATGAGATAATAAGAAGGGCATAAATGGAAACAGTTAAGTAGATGTACGTCTTCAAATAATTCATTTTCGTAGAAATTTTTCGATTTCCGTGTCCATTAAATTTCTTCCATGGTAACTTCAAGTGCATAATAGAAATATTTTTAATTAAATATTATTATGAAGTGTGTGCTGAACCTTCTAAAGAAGCGAAAATGTAAAAACGGAAGGATAAAATGTGGATGCCGGATTACTTATGGAAAAGAAAACCAGTTTTTCCAAAAATAAGAGGGAAGAATTGACGGAAAATGGCAAAACTAAAAAAATATGGAAAATATTAATTAAACAGGAGAAAATGTCGACAGCACCGTGGTTTGTTTTGCAGGAATCAAAACGTATATCAAAACGTTAGAGAATTATTGCTGTGTAATATCTTACTTTAAAAGCTAACGTTTTTTTAAGGGAAGATATTTTTATATTAATGGCAGATTTATATTATTGAGTGGATTTCGTAGTTCATGGGCACGATGGCTTTCATTTAGCGTGGTTGTTTATACTTTCGTCGTGTACATTTAACTTCTTCCGACCGTTGAAGAATATTCATCAGTTTTCAGTTCTTATTCTAGACTTTTTCCATATTTCGTAGCATTTGCATTTTGCTATGGATATAGTTACCGTATATTTTTTCATTTTGTTTTGTGACACTTTTTTGTGGCACGGTTTTTATTTATCACATCGACATTAACTGTTTTGTTAGCGCAAACAAAGAACTGTGGTACCAATCGTTTCTTGTAAACGAGTTTTTATGTGCGTATATACGTGCTGGTGAAGTGTTTGTGTAATTGACAATTTAAGATAATTTTCTTTATTTTTTGGTGAATTAGTTGTGGCATTGTGGTTGGAAATGGTTTAGATACTGCCGCTGGAGGCGGACATCCGCGTTGCGTGTCGGCAAGCGCACGGACGACGAGTAGAAGTTCATCCAGAACCTGGCGCTTTTCCTGGCCACCTGCAGCAAGGAGCACAGCAAGCTGATCGAGAAGACGGCGGAGCTGCGGCCGCAGCTGCTGGAGACGCTGCGCTACGTGCTGCTCATCTTGCTAGTGGATGAGATCGAGATCTTCAAGATCTGCCTGGAGTTCTGGGACACAATGGCCTCGGAGCTGTATCCAAAGCATCGTTTCTGCGCCTACCCCACAGGCACCACCTTCCCGTTCTCGCTGATGAAAAGTGGCGGCCTGGAATCTCGGGCGCAGCACACCCCGCCGCTAGTTCTACGACACGATGCTCTTGGAGGGCAGATGCATGATAATGGCGCGGATAGCCAAGCCGAAGGTGGTGCTCGTGGTTGAAAACGAGCAGGGTGGGGTCGTCAGGGGAGTTGATGATGGACACCGACTCCATCAATTTGTGCAAACTCATGCGCGAAACGCTCGGTACGTTCTTTAGCAGATAATCACGGCTTGTATTCTGTATATTTGCTTCACTGGTTTATTTTTGTTGTTATTGACACTCATAATGCGACCACCCTTTTAAGTGCTTCAGGGTTTGTCACTTTGTCTGCTCGAACAAACTAAACTAAGAATAATATTTAAATAAAATTTTACTGCTGCCTCAGTTATGCCACGTCAGTCATATAAATTATTGAATGTAACTAGCCGTAATGAAAAAGCATTGGTGAATTTTTTTACGGTTGTAATGCTAGCATTGTTGAATGGATACTCGTATCCTAAAAATTATTTATAGTTACTATTCAAATATTTATGAACACGCACTGGTATACGCACGCACGCATGTGACTGTTTTCGGTAATAATTCGTTGAAGAATTGATGTTGTTACGGGTTGCCTGCTTATCCAGTTCGCAGCATTATTTCAGATTTTTTTCTTGGGAATTTTTAATGGTAACACACGTCGTGAATGTTTCTGTATATAATGGTACTTGCAGTGTACGAGCATTTTACGCATCAGGACCCCGTGGACAGTGGACACTGGACACGTGGTGGAGAAGGTCGAGAAGCTACACCTGCAGGCTGCAGATGAACGGTGCGGAGTGGTCGTGGAAGAATTATTTTTTCGGTTATTTTGCATTTTCTTGTTGCAGTTTACTATTTTATTGTATAATTGCGGATGCAATTATGTGTCCTGTTACCTATTAATATTTCGCTGATGTTACCATTATTTGCTGATGTTACCGCTGATGTGTTGTTGATTTCGCTGATGTTTTGCTGATGTTATTCTGCTTTTCATGGGTTCCATTGTTATGCGTTACTGAATACTGGTTAAGGATGTTCGATGCACTGCTGCGGCGCTGCCTAAATGTTCGAAAAGTTGCTAACAATACCTAGTATTGATCCTCATTTTGTTCGCTAGAACACCCGAAAAAGTAATGGAAACGGTACGAAAAACACTCCCAATTTAGTAACTGCACGAGGTGCAAACTGGAAGTTCTAAGTACAAATCAAGTAGTCAAAACAGTTGCAAGACCAGTACGACTTTTTGACTTGGGTTGTTTGGGCATCGTGGCCAAACAAGTTTTTGTGATTTCTGTTCGCAATTTGATTATATACAGATAGGTTAAGTAAGACTGGTGGAATATCTAAGCAGAAAAAGCAGTCATTCATGATAAACCGTTTGCCTGAAATTATTCCACACAGTATTTTCGCGGAAAAAAACCAAGTTGTGTAAACAAATACAGTAGCACGAATTCGAAACAACTTAGCACGCCAACTTTTGGAAAAATGTTTTGTTGGTGTTGAACATAATTTTATTTTTTCTCGTTGAAAAGGTATGGCAACAATGTTTCAACCGTTTATTTTGGTGTTGTGTGGGCACAGCTTAGTGAACTAGCCTGCTTTAGCCAAACTGACAAGCATTGTGAATCACGTGTACCTTCATAATATTAATAATTATTATTATTATAATCATAATAATAATAACGTTTTAAATATTATATAAAACGTTTGTGTAGTACGTGGCACTATGGCATCTGACTGTTATATTGTATTCTAATACTGAACGCTGAGGTCGAACAAGACAAGAAGCTTTATGTAAGCATTGGATTGAAATGCGTATTTTCGTTCAACTGAGTTCTGATAAATTATGGAATTAGAACCGGAATTACTCAGTTGTGGATACAAACTTACCTTTGCTTCATCAGCGTGTGAAATAGACAGTTTTATTAGATGTCTATCAACGCAAGGGCTTGTTGGTTATGTTGCTTCTGCCTGAATACAAGGAATATCTTATAGGCTTACGCATATTTATCGTACTGTATTTATGCCGGCTGCGCTTGTAAGTACATATTCATAATGAAAACTAAATAGTATTTGTATAATATGCGTCTGCCCTGTCCCAAGATTTTCAGTTTTCCACCAAAGCGTAGCGAAGGTCCTGCTCTAGGTTCAACGCTAATGCAGAATGCATTTTCCGTTCGCCGGCCACGACCTGACAAACTACGCATATTCACGGTAGCGCTCGAACAGATGTCGATATGCATAACAACCGTATATACTCACACAGTCACACAGCATGTCACTCGTGGCGTACGGTCGTCGGTTTTTTGCAGCCAATTGTACATAATCACGGTGGCCGTCTCACCTAACAACATCTACTGCCCATTTCATAACGCTCTATAAAACTAGCCATTTTTGGGTCACCGTATTCCACGTACTCATTTGTATCATATACAAAGGACGCTCCAAAAGTAAGTTTCGCTATTTTGCCTCCCTGCCATCTGAAATAATGGCAGCTTTGTGGGTTTTGCTCCTAGTCATCGATAGTTTCTACTTTCCCAGAAAAACATTATGAGTAGGTTCTTTTGTTTATTAATTGAGATTAGAAGAGAGAAGAATACTCAACTTGTGGACGCTTAGTGCGTTACAAAAAGTTAAGAAGATGTTTGAGAAAAATTGCAAAAACTGTCTTGGTAAAATCCGTGGCACAAGTGCGAAAAGTGGTCGATGGTTTTTTTGGCAATTCTTTTCCATTTGATTGTACTTAAACTGAGTTATATTTTTCTTCGGTTCCTTAGTGAAGGGCATTTATATCTGTATGGATAATAACAGCTAAAGGCCTTTGTGCTGGGAGATACAAAATAGGGAAACTTACTTTTGGAGCGTCCTTTGTAATTATGTATTGCACATTACCTGCATTCACGGTCTAGTCAATACATTTTTCGCTTTTGAAAGTGCTTATGACTGCGGTCTTCGGTAGTGTATTACCGTAATCCAACATATTCTCTACGTATGCTACAACGTATTGCGAGATTTCTTAGGCTTCTCAGGTAATTTGACTACAGAGTAGAACAGCAGGGAATACGCGGTGGATACGAGAGAATACGGTAATACGGTAAATTGCTGCAGACAACAGTAGCATAGAAGCGAAATAATTTAGGCTCCAAAATATTTTTGGGATAAAGACCGAACAGAAGTATTACATGAATTACAGGTGCAATCCACAGGCTGCAACAATCTGGCCTCTATTTCATGTTTCCAAGTAATTTTCCTGCACCGGAAACAGACCACGAAAACAGCTTGATACTGTTTTTTGAATGAGAAATGTCGTTCGCCTTCCCTCTACGCTCTCTAATAAAAAAATTCTCCCTATAGGTGTATGGAGGTTTATTATTCTGATTAGCTTGTCGCTTCAGTTGACAGTGTCGAAAATAAAGCGATTAGTAAAACTGCCAAGAATTCTTTGTGGAAACTGCGCGATTATTGCCAAGCATTTTTTGTAAAAAAGAATACTGTAACTGCGAAAAAGATTGCGTCGATAAATAGTGTCATAGTCCGGAAAAAAACTGGAATGTGAGCATTAAATAACAAAATAAAACAGCAAAACGGGTTAAAAAGGGATACTAATAAGTAATTACCATTTCCTGTAATACGATCCTGCTAGGCTTCATTCATGCAGCGCCCGTAAAGAGCGATTTCTATTTCTATTTCGATCTTTCTGTAATTAAAAATAGTAATATTGCCCATATCCAGTCAATCTTCTCCTCGTCCTCTTACGAATACTACAGGAATCATCAGGCGTTTTTACGCAGTTCGCCTTATGTCTATCAAGACTGAACCCCGGTGCTAACATATCTAGTCGTTATTTTCTGCGCATAATGCACAAAAAACCTACATAGGCGTTGGAAGATACCCGAATGTCTGAGTCTGAGCATAATGTCAAGTTGTTCAGCTAAGCGCGTAATAATGGGTTTTCCGTTTTAGCATCGGTTGCTGTCAAAGGGGGAACTTTTTCCAGTAAAAAAATCTGTCAATGAGCAATCGCAAGCTATTGATATTTATTGCTTAATCGTCAAGAGGCATAAATTACGTTATTTCCGAGTTACGAGCACCGTACTTTGTATCGGGTGGCTGAACAAAATGGCCCTCTGTTTTGCTGAGGCGCGCTGCGTCCGCCCAGTGCTGGATTAAGATGGTATCAGTTAATTTTATTCAAAAGAGCAACGTCTATAACACATAAAAGTTATGTCAAACCGTTAATATACAAAGACTTCGTTTTTTCTGAATTATTTTTAAAACATGGGTGGAGTTGAATAATGTCATGGAAACTTACGAGTACCTATTTTCAAATTAAAATTGTAGATATTCATTATTCAGCTAAGTGCATTATTGTTAATCATGTTCCGTCATGTGATATCCAATGCAATACGGGATCATCAAATGTTAATGACAGCGAGCATCGGCCCTTAATATAACAGAGTCAGCACTGGCAAGAGTGATTTAGGGTTTGCAAGATACAGATATACACGCTGGAAGCTTGGAATCATATAAAAATTACCCATACTTTGCATCTACGAAACAAATGTTCTGCGAAACTGCCGAACATAACGCCATTTTTGTAACGCAGTGGATATGTATTGCCAATAAATCACATAACGCCAATTTAAATCCACCATATCAGCTTCTGCTCGCGCAGACGATAGCAAATGTCAACGGGGCGTGTTTGACAACAGTAGGTTAATAATACATACATCAACACCGAATCAGTGTCTAAATGCCGGTAACGCTTGCGTTTAGCGATGGATCAATCGTTTTCGACCGGACATTGCTATTTCTGTGTACGTTGACTTTCAATACAATGGTCAAACAGAAGAAGAGAAAGAAAAGCGGGCCAGAACCCTGGAATCGGAGAAAAAGCAGTGGCGATGGGATGCTGCAATGGAAATACGGCGGAAAGGTGGTTTTACTTTCCCTCAACACAGTACGGTAACCGAATCAGACAGCACTCTCTTTTGTAAACAGCTCACCAGAGTCACCTCGATAAAATTTGCTTCCCCATCCTTTTAAGCTTTTATCATGTAACCAGATGGAGGGTGATGGTTTCTAAAAGAAAGTGGCCCGGTTCATGGTACCCAATTCGTGTACGTGCACGAAAACTCTTACTTTCGGGCACTCCCAAACACTTTTTTGTTTCGGTTTATGATATCTTGTAGCCAATTGATTTGTATACACTGGCGTGAAAACCGTTTGTGCGCGCAACATCCGGTTCGAGAGTTATCGCTGTCAGAAAATTCCAAAAAGTTTAAATGCGTTCAGGTGTACCAAAGGTCTCATTATGGACCGATCTTCCTCAAATTTTGCACGTAAATGCGCATAACCACGAAGAACGTTTTTACACCGATCCATTGTTCCAACGTGTTTTTAAAATTTTAAAATGAATTTCAATCTTTTTTCCAAATTTAAACTGAATTTCAAACATTTTAAAATTCATTTTAAAATTGAAAAAAATCACGAAAGGCTGGATCGGTGTAAAAACGATCTTCATCGTTATGTGCATTTACGGGCAAAATTTGACAGAGATTGGTCCATAAAGAGACTTTTGGTACACCTGAACGCATTCAAACTTTTCGGAATTTTCTGACAGCGATAACTCCCGAACCGGATGTTGCGCGCACAAACGGCGCGCATGCACAAACGGTGTACACCATTCTTTGAGCCACAATACGTTATAAATCGAAACCCAAAATGTGTTTGGGGGTGCGCGAAAGCGAAAGGTTTTGTGCATGTACACGAATTTGGTACCATGTACCGGCCCACTTCCTTAAGACGATAGCTAGAATTTTCTGCATATATATTCTGTTACTGTGCAGTCATAATCGTTATGCATAGGAACAGATACTTATGCGAAACCCACTTTAGCCTGCTCACAACCACTGAATTTAACAAATTATTAATGGGTTTAAAAAAGCAGAGATGCATTGAAGAAAATCGTAGGGTGCAGATATTTCTACGGTGGCACGCATAAATAAATATCATTTTCGTTAATAATAAAATGGCTAAATATCATTTTCATGGTGCCAAGAGAAGAGCCGGTTCGCCAGATTAAACACGCGAGCCCCGAATTGCCACGTACTCTGTACATCATGTACAAGGAAATAGCCCAGTTCATGGTACCCGTACAACAGAATCAAATTAAAGTGTACATTAGGTGCATCGTCCAATGTTTAGCTTTTTGTTTAGCTTCCGGAACACTTTTCATATGGATTTATTGATTTTGTGCCCAACATTTAGTTCAAGTTATAGCAAACTAAAATGCAAAACTTGTTTAAGGCATCTCATGCACCAAAAGTCACTTCATTTTTGTATTCGGTCTAGTAATTTTGGTGTAGTAAATACAAAACTATGAAGACGGAATACGAGCACTTCCACAAAATATTCGTGTGCAATTACCGGTAGTGTGCCGCTTGCTGTTTTTGGTGTATCAAATGTTCGCTCCTACAAGGTAGCTAAGGCCTTCTAGGCTTGGTAACCTTTAAGCGTTAAAGCGGAGGTTCAGCTCAAGAGGGGACAAAAGCCGGATATGAAATCTGTTATTAGCGAGCAAGCAATGGTGATGCGCTGCCAACGGACGGCCATATTCGAAGAAGTGTGTGCAGTAATTACAGTATGTCCATTTTCCAGTCCTAGTACAGTTTAGTACAGTTTATTCAAGAGCAGACAAACCCTGAGGCACTCGCTAGTCTGGTCAGGTAGTTAAACAATAAGAAGAAACAAAACACAACACAAACAAAACACTCTGATAACGGAAGGGTCGAGATACTGAACACCTAAAGAAGATTGTTTGACTGCAACATAGCCAAGTACAGATTCACAGAACCACAGTTGAACACTCTTCCCCACGTAGTTTTTCAACAACACCATTAGTAGTTTTAGTGAATACTTTTCCCGTTATTTTATCAAACAGTTTCTTCAGCCTCATCTTTAGGGTTGTCTTTCCGATGCACAGCCGCGCGGTGGCATCGATCCGCTCTGTCCGGCGAAGTTCGTATCTGGCATTCGTTTCCCTGAATGTCAGCAGGTTGCACATATATGACGGCACGTTGAAACTGCTCCGGTTACGAATCTTAAACAGCCAAACCGCTTCCTTTTGGCGCCATCGGTCGGTCGCTGGTGTGATACCCAGCTGTTTGTACAGTTGCGGTGTTACCCGACAACTGCCGCCGGTGATGGCCCTTATGGCAGCGTCCTGCCGTTTTGTCAGCTCCTTCTGCTCTCCCAAAGACGCCGTCGACCGAGCCAGTGCACAGTAATCCATGTACGGCTCGACGAAAGCGTCATGAAGGGTGGCTCGCTGAGGGATGCTGAGGCCGGGTCGGACTCTCTTGATCTTCTGTATGCCGTAATTCATATTTCGCTTCGCTTGCCGGAACTGCTTGTCCCATTTAAGATGTTGGTCAACTTCCACTCCCAAGTATGTCACGTGCTGTTTTACGGCCAGTGTTTGACCGTTCAACATTACTACTGGGTCACTCTCTTTGTTTCTGTTTTTGGCACACACGAAAATCGCCACGCATTTCTTCACCTTCAGTGCCAGGCTGTTATCGGTGAACCACGCCGATACGTCTGTCAGTGCTGCGTTCAGTTTCTTCGCGGCGATGGCCTTTGTTCTTCCACGGCAATGTACAATGGTGTCATCGGCAAACGCATCAATCTCATAATCGATACCTAGCTTCCGCAGGAGGTGATTCAAATAAATAATGAACAGAATGGGACCAAGGACAGTACCTTGCGGTACCCCGGAAATAACTGGCAAATACTTTGAAGCGCGTCTGCCGGTTTTCACACGCTGCTGACGGCCCGTGAGGTACGAATAAAACCAATGCAATACAGTGCCACCAATGCCCGCTTTCTCCAACATCATCATTAGCCGCTGGTGGTTAACTGAATCAAAGGCTTTCTTAAGGTCAAGAAAAGCTACTGCCGTCACGTCGCCCTCATCCATCGCACACTTCCACGCTTCGGTTACTTTAACCAGCATGGTCTCACATGAATGCCCTTTGCGGAAACCTGACTGGCGCGGTGATAAATAATCATGGGCATGCAGGTGGGCAGTCAGCTGAATCTGTACGCAACGCTCGAAAACTTTTGACATATTGCATAATAAGGATATTGGCCGGAAGTCATCTGGGTGCTGCGCATTTGTCACTTTCGGAATCGGGCAAACGTCGGCCATCTTGAAAACTGAGGGAAACACGCCCGACCTGAATGAGTTGTTAATCATGCGGGTCAATGGTGGGACAAGAATCGAAGCGACTGAACCGAATGAACCAGCCGGTATGCCAAAAGGGCCGGATGCCTTCTTCTTTTTCCGTATTTGCTGGACTACTGACATTACGGCTTCCGGGCTGACTTCACCGAACCTGTAAAGCAAATTGTTAGTACCGCCGATGTCAGCGGACGGCGCAGCGCCAGTGGGGGGCGCTGGAGGGACATGCGAAAATCCATGCTGGCCCATGGACACAAAATGATGATTTAGGGAGTCCAAGTTTACCGTACATTCGGTGGAATTTTGTTTTTCGCAACAAGCGGGCCATTTCTTTCCATACCACAGCTGTTCCTTTGCGATTTAAAAAGAAATATTGCTGTTTGGCAGCCGCAATTTGGGTACGTAATAAGCTTCGGGTGGCACAGTATTCTCTGTGGAGTACATCGTAATCTTGAGTATTTCTCGCTGCACATCTGCGACGGTACGCTTCGTTCTTTTTCCTTATAAGGAAACGAATGTCTTCGGTCACCCATGGAGCTTCTTTCTGTTTCACTCGCTTCGTACGTAAAGGGTAGCACTCATCAATTAACTTCGAGATACCTTGTACAAAACTGCTCACTTGCGCGTTCACATCGGCGTTATCGTCTTGGAACTCGTCTCGCATCGTGAAACATTTTAATTTTGCCGCAAAATCTTCTTCTCTGGTGTGTTTCCACAAACGATACGAGACAGTTCTGTGGCGGGGGGCAAAAGATTTTTAGGATGCGGTTGTTTGGCATATACGGTGGTCTGATATGTCGATGTCTTCTGCGTTGCACTTGGTGTAGTTTGCGGGCGGATGGCACAACAGAACATCGATTTTGGAGCTGGTACAGTAGGAAGTATTTTCAGACTTTTTCCGACGGTTACTCACCCGAGTGTCGCCGACCACCATGTCTTGTAGATCGAATTCGTTGCACAAATCATTGTAACGGTGATGGAACGGTGCATTGGCGTTACTGGCGCTAATGTTTAAATCCCCTGTAACCACGTAGTCGCTGTCAGGGTACTTACAGAGAACATCACGGATATGATCAAACAGGCACTCCGTGTTGTATGCATTGTGCGGACCTGTGGCATCCGAATCGTCTAACGCTCTTCATCGTACGAACTGAAATTTAGCATAGAAAATGTATTTTTTATTCAGATTATCTGATGATAGTTGTAGTCGAGTCACTGCTATCAAAGCTCTTATACTGTTTTACGAAAGTAAAAAGTTTCGTACAGTCATGATCGATCATCGAATTTGAGTATCCAAACCATAGTTATCTTGGATTTTGATGGACTTGTTAACGCGTGGTCAGTTCTGGGCAGGTTTTTGCAAGAAGTTTTTTTAAAGTTTAAACTGTTTCAGATCGCAAAAATTTTCCAGATAGTATCATTATCCAATTATTATATCATACACTGAAGTCTAAAATTATGTCCGGATTCTCTTAGCCTGCGACCGACAGTTCAAACTGTATCGAGCGTATTAAAGGTTTTGGGGTTTAGAGAGCGGAAAACGAACCAGAACGAAACAAAGAAAAGACAAATTTGTAGTCACTCGTTCGGATTTGTAGATTCAGAGAGTGTAAGTTTTATGCTATGCTTTACCAGCGAAGGCACAAGTTTATGATAGGATCTTCATAGGATTAACATTACGATTATAAGCTTATGATGCGATTAACAATGCGAGTTTGCAGGACACATGAAATTTTGTTTCTTCTTGATGTGGTATTAATCCGAGACGCTATTTCTATGTTGGCCGCAAAATTTTGAAGAAGATCCACACGAAATATGGGTATTGCTAATGCAGTTCTCTTTTGATAATTTTCTTCCCTCCTGTCGTTTATGCCATCGCTTTAAAGGTGACTTCACAATCGGGCTTTTGGAAATTGGCATTATGTTTGCCATTAACGGAATGATGGATACGAGGACAATTAGGTGCTGTGAACATACCTTTCACGATTAGGGTCCTATGAACACCCGGGATCTAACTTCAAAGAAAATTTTATTTTGATAAATTATTTTGATAAAAATGTTATCCGCGAGTGTTTTCACCGTCTATTTCGACAAACAATTAATATGTACTCGTACTGGATGCTATGCGTTTTAAACTAAGATTTAATTTTAAAATTCTGACCGTGATGCCAGTAGTGTTGCGAGCCGCTGACTAGTCGGATGTTCATTGCACCCTAATCGAAAAGGGTATGTTCACAGCACCCAATTGTCCTCGTACTGGGAGTATGTATGTGCATAACGTTACGGTTATGCACATTTCCGCAGTAACTGTTATTCGTTCTCAGCGGCTAGAGCACCAAAACATCGGTCGCATCCTTTGTTGGCTTTTTTAAAATTATAGTATATGCTAGCGAAAGGTCAAGATCACCGTTGATTATTCCATCTTACCCATTGTTTGTTCATTTTAGGCACTACATCGAGTATTACGAACACAAAATTGATGGATATACTGTAGTGCTTGCGTCAGACTGGAAGAGAAACGCATCAGAAATATAATTCCGATTAAATAAACGACATGCAAAACATGCAAAACATGCAAAACGATTAAATACAGAAATTAAACATGCAAAACGATTAAACACACATTGTATTATAATTATGTGTCTCAGTGTCTGTACGTTAATTAATACAAACATAATAATATTATGAAAATACAAGGTTTCTTGTTCCACTTGAGATTGTTTAGCTGCAACTTTTGTTATGGCCTCAGGCTCCGCATATCTGCTAATATTCGTGTTGTGTATGCTAACTTATATTTTAAATACTAGTAACGTTTTAACACTTTAATAACAAGGTCAATCGATTTTTTAACCTGTCGATGTAAGAGATGTGACATTTTTATGTTTCCCTATAATATTATGTAGAGATGCCGAATCTGGAGTGGCGCACCTGAAGTCATACGCTTATTTGTATACGAGTACAGATTCATAGAAGTACCGCGGAACTAGCCTTGTTCCAGTACACACGCACACGCGCCATACACATAGGTGGGGTGGGATATACACATGAGCCTTGAACGCAAAATTTTCCCGGTGAAAGGGAAGCAAAACTTGCAAGACACCGTATTGGTTTTCAAGCTAGTATGGTTTTCATTCGACTGTGTATTCGGCACCCTATCATATCCGTTATACCAATCACGGTGAATGATGAACACGTTGATGGCCAAAATGAAATTGCAATCCTAATGAACGTTGGTCGAGGTAGATTCAGACGCGTCGCAGGTGTTTATCGTGCCGCTTCACTGACGCCTTCTTCGACATCATTGCGAGTGATTTCTAAGAAACCGTCAGTGTATAAGGCGGGCGATAGTGCATATGAATATAAGAACAAGAATATGGATATAAGAATAAGTACCTATATTAAGAGTGGCATGCATGCAACTGTGCAACCATATTGTTGTGGCTGTTCGGTGAAGTGGTGCGTAACAATATATTACAAGAGTCATCTTCGGCTTCGCCTCAGATGCTCTTGTGGTCTACAGTCGATTCCCTAAAAAATAGTTTTTGTATGATCGGAAGTTTGAATATTTGATGTACATATAATATATAAAAAGTAATGTTTAATATATTGTCCAAGATTTATTTATTAGAAAATTAGAACGCAACATATAAACGAGGCGAAGAAAAATTTAAAAGAATCTTTTATTTCCGTCAATTTTTTAACAGCATGGTTTTTGTGTGCGTTTCTTTTTCGAAGATTGCGTAGCGTCGAAAGAGCTTTCGGCATTACATTACGTGCTAGAACAGCCCCAAACATATGAAGTAGTACCAGATATTATTTGAACGGGTATTATTAATTTTGATTTACTGCACTTCGAGGTCTGAAATACAGGCCGCAAAATTTCGACCAGACAAAGCTTTGTCATTTTAACAACTGTAACGTCACTGTCGAAATTCCATGGAATGGATTGCCTGCTCCAGGAAGATGACAATAGTAAAAATAATAATACTAGAACGCTATGCGATGCCGCACTGTCTCCCGTTCATACGCAATAGCAGGTCTTGTAATTTCCGTCCATTGGTATGGACTACGGGTTGAATAGCTCTGAATTTCGATCGCTTCAGAATAAATATTTCATTCTGAAACGAGAAAATGCATTTGACACAATTCGTTGACACAGATGGTTGACGGTTCTGGTCTCATCTGGTCTACGTTGCATGCTTCCCGTTTCTTGTGTAGGTTTGGTCAGTGGAAAGTGTGACCCCTTGTGTGATTCTGTGCACTTGGCACCTCAAGCACTGAGCGGTGAGCAGGGGTATCGGTTCGGTTCTCCCATAGTCTTAATTTCTGGGAACAGTTCACACCAGTTCCCGTAATTTCCGTTCATTCAGCTGACCGGATCAGTAGTCTCGTACTGCACACACACAATGGGCAAACATTCCAGGGGTAGTTTTGGTGGTCGTGCTTCGTGGTCATACACTCACTTGTCCCTTGTCAGCAATTTTAACCATATGCACCGAGAGTTTTTGATTACAGTAATTTGATCAGACAGTCGCAGTTTTCCACTCGCTTCCATCGAGCAAACGTTGCGTTTTCGTCTTCTGCTCATGCACGAAAGTGTGCCGAAAATTTCAAAATGTGCCAAAAATTTTAAAATGCTTAAAAAGAATTGAGGGGTACAAAAGTCTCATTATAGATCTAATCCAAACGATCCGATCGATCTTTTCCAAATTTTGCAAGCAAACGTATAACTATGAGTAGCAGGTAGTACGTAAATGTCGGTCGTTTTCACCGAATTGGAACGATTTCCACTATTTTTCTTTCAAAATATACCTTTGTAAATTTATACGATTTAAAAATTACGATGTAATTATGCATAAGAACGCGCGAAAGCAAAAGTTCCCATGCGGTAAGCCCACTAAAGCCGGCCCCGGCTATGAATGTCACCGGCAGACATCTCTTTAATTTACAAAGGCTTCCGGTGTGATACAACTTCACGAAATTCGCACTTTTCAGTCCTGAAATCTATTTTTAAAAAATTCAGTTTTTATTACTTACTACACTACTCTCTCTGTATTGGAATATTAATTGCTCCACGCAACAATGTTTTAGAAGTCTTTCAAGGTCACCTTGAACCGTGTCTGTACCGGTACCGAACGATGGTCTCAGGAAAGATATTTTGGAAAAAAAATGCATGTGGGACCCTTTTGGAACATGCTGAGTTTAATCGTGAAATCGGTTTTTTAATTTGCTTAGCGGTTTTTTCTAGCCACGTTCCACGGGGCGGCCGATCATAATATAGATCTATTTCCTTGATACGGTTGTCTTGGTAACTGGTTGCAGTTCGAGTTAAGGTGATTTAAATTTGTTTTCAGCTGTCACCACGCTGTAGGATGCGGCCATGCTTTCGCCGAGCTGATGCAGCAAAGATTTTCAGAAGCTGACGTTTCGACCGCCCGAAGTGGCGTTCGCATTAACGGTTTCTAGATCTCTAACCAGTAAGGGCGACACACTGTTTTGTCAAGTCAAGGTAATTTTTCTGGATCAAAATATTCGCTGAGTCCGAACCTGCAATTATTTGCAAAAATTTTTTGCACAGATGTCTGAGCTTTACAAAGCCCTGCTGTTAGTTTAATACAGCGAGAAAGTTTATGCCTCATTACAGTGTGTCCCCTTAATTATTCCGCAACTGCTGCAAGTCGGGGCAGCATCCCGTCCCGTTAGCGGAATACCGAATGGAAGTACCCGATGATGCTCCTGCCCGAATCGTCCGCGCTGGTGAGGTGCTGCTCGAGCGTGAACCCTGGATGTGGGCCTTTGAATGGGAGATCTGCGACTCGCTCTGTGCTGGATGCTTTGGACCCAAGGCCCCACTGATGGCATGTCAAGGTTGTCGTCTGCATCGGTACTGTTCGGTTCAGTGCCAAGTAAGATTTGAAAATGCTAATGTAGTAACCTCAGGGTATTCGTCAATGTACTCTGTATAACAATCGACAGATCTCTACATTGTGTAGCGCATCGACTGGAAGCGCGAACACAAGTACGAATGCTCAGTATTGCGCGGTATTTATCAGTACCATCAGGAAATGACACGGCAGCCAGACTGGGAAGAGAAGCTGCATAACGTTAAAAATTCCATGGGTCTTCATCATTGTGAACAGCTCTGCCTGTTCTGTGCAGATACCATCCTTACCCTCAAGATTATCAGTCGAGTGAAGGTGAGTTGTGTGAGAGAGGTTACATTTTGTATGCAGGGATCTTGCATGCGCAGAATGCGCACAGTATCGGTACAGTGTATGATTTGCACACCAATGATACTAAATTGATTTCGGATATTTTTTCAGCGTTTAAATTTGATCATCCTATCTATGTAGCTACATACTCAGAAAATCTGCGCAAGCTGATCTAATGTGTTACTGGCTGTACATGTGGGAAATAAAACACCAGTTGTGCACAGTGAGGAACTTTGCAGAGAACGAGCGCCTGCAAGGATTCAGAAATTCCTGGCGGAAAGTCATCTTCCGCTTTCGAAGAGATTTTGCGTACCTTTCCCTGTCCTCCAAACAAGAATTCACAATTCACACAGTAAGCTTTTAAATTGTTCAATTAAGTACACAGTACACTACAGGGAACAATTTGCAATACCGTACTTGCAGTCCTGTCGTGATATTAAACTGACAATTAAGAACCATACGTTTATACGTTTGAAGGCTGTTCTTCCATAAAGAAATTTGTGCTAAGTGTTATGGGTCGGCGTAATTTTTGGAAGCGGGGAGGGGATCCGGTAGGCTGTCCAGCCGCAGCGCACCTTTCGGTGCGGGCGGAACTAAATTTTCATTTACGTATTTGATTTAAAATTTATGAAAAAATCCTGGAAAAGGGTGAAAATTTTAAAACAGCGCATAAAATTGATAAAAGCTTCAAAAGTTCGAAAAAAAAAGACGGAAACATTTTCTAAAAAATTTAAAAGGTGAAGAATCCGAAAAAATAATGTTAAATTATTCCGCCCCTGGTGACTCGCCTCCTGCCGGGAGTTCTAGTCCAGACCCCTTCCCAGCGGACCTCGAAGTCGAAAACAGGGGCCTCTTCTCGACGAAGACGTCAATAACAAATTTTGTAAAAATTACAAAAAAATTGTAATTTTGTGAAAAAGCCATAATTACGAATGCGGTGTCTTTACAAATCGAATAAAATTAATGGACCCCCACAGATGGTTCCAGCTGGCAGAAGTACAGGGCCTGCTACAAGCGGCATTTAAAGAGCTGCCAGGGGGTGCTCTCAGCATTTCGCAGGGCGAGCTGCAGAACATTTCAGAGCGGGTGAAGTACAACGCACACATTATGAAGGACTGTAACGCCAAACTTTGCGGCATTCACTGTCTGGGACGGGCGCTGTTTCCTGATGTTCTACCACGGGATGCAGTGCGGGTGTGTTCGGATCACAATGCCGAGAGGATTATGCGGGGCCGCTGTATGCGATGGGTAGCAGTGGAGGACATCGCCAATTACACTGGACTGAAAGATGTATCGGCCAATGATTCAAAAATCTCCTTTTTAGTTGCTGATAAGTAATGATGACCACGTTTTTTCTTTGCAGTTGCGCTGGAATGTGACTGACCGGACGCACACTCCCTTCGTTCTGCCCCGTGAGGAGCGCCGACAGTTATTTGAAAAAGAGAACGAAGAAGCCTGCGTCTGCCGCAAATGCACTACGGAATATGTACGTACAATCATCGATTGTTTATTCTTGTGGCGGTTCTATAAATACGTATATTCTAAAGTTTATTGCATTACTTATAACAGGACGCCGAGATTAATCCCATGAAGTGTTCCACCAACGGCTGCTCGGAACGGATACCCAGCGATGACCGAGCATTGTTGCCATGTGAACAATGCGGCGCTATTAACGAAGCACAATTACTTAAGTACCGGGCGTTTGTGAAAGCGCATCAGAAGAATTTTTATACGCTGATAGCACAGGAAATTGACGACAGTGATAATACTGGTCGCTTAATTAACCGGCTGAAGACAAAGCTGATCGGGGAACTGGATAAACTGGATGTTCTGCAGCCGGAGGCGCACCTTCGCTTTGTCTGCGGGTGGGCGCTGACCGATGTCTACGAAGAACAACAGCGTTTTAAGGAAGCCTGGTCCATGTATAAAGGCTGCATCGAGTGTATCAGGTAAGTTTGGGTTGTTGATACCAGCTGTCTGGAGGACTGAATGGTATTAGTATAATGACAACTACTTCTAACTCCATGCCAACTGTCACGAGGGCGACATCTGAAAAAAAATAGGAGACCGAAAAATTAAAAAGAACTAAGAAGCCTAAGAAAACCTTAGGAAATATAAGCCTAAAAAAACATAAAGAAAACCTGAAAACTTGATAACCCAAGTAAACCTAAGAAACCTACTCATAAGGAACCTAAGGAAACATTAAAAACCTTCGAAAACCTTCGAATTATAAGCCTAAGAAAACTAAGTCGGTTCAGCTAAACGCTAGCTCGACGTCGTGTCTGTCGGACTTACTGATGGTCGGCGAATTTTTGTCAACGAAATGACGGGTCACCGCACAATAAAGTTTCCATATTATTTGTAGGAAAATTCTTCCGGTATTCCACCCGGAGCGGACGAATTATCTGGGCTATGCGTCCCACTTCGTCGAGAAGTGGTTGAATGCACTCGAAGTCAAGTGCCAAATTCGCGGGCAGGCGTCAACGGACTGCCCGGTAGAGCTAATAGAGGCCATCGTGCTAAGCATTGAGTACACCGAAGAGGCTATAAAGATCTATAACACACTGTATGGGAGTGAGGCTTACTTGGTGGCAGTAATGACGGCCCATTGTAACCAGCTGAAACGGTACGGACTCAACCGGAATTCCCTGGATGATTAATCGTAGCCGTCGCTTTGGCGTGCAACATGCAAAAGGCGCTGGAATGGAAGCGTACAAATTTAATTTTGTTTAACACTGCCGCTTTTTATGGGATACCGTTTGTGCATTCATATCCGTATGGTAGAAGTATCTCAAGTTGCTCGAATCTTCTGTCGATTCCGCTTGTTTGGTCTGTACTCATCCTCGCGGTTCACGGTAGCCTACGAAACGGCATGACATTTAAATTTGGCTATCTAAATGCCATTATGCCAGTACAAGTAACCGATGTGTAAGGGAACAAGATTTTTGGTCTTAGAGATGTTTTCGATCGTTCTTTAGTGTTAAATTCGTATAAGCTGTACATACGCTTTATGTCTCGGTTTCCTGCAAGAGAATTAACTTGCTGTCAGAAATTGATGTTGCTTTCCGTAGTTCACACCACGTTAGTAAACCAGTGCCACACTACATAGTTGTACAAGATCATTAACGTAAATGTGCCGAATATACGAGTACAGTACATACGGACATCTCAATCAAAAATATCTACCAGTATAGCTGGACGGCTTATATCTCATTGATAGGCATCATGTTTATGTCTGCTGTACGTATATTACGTCATGTGTTGTGCTGCATGCGCAAACAGTACGTTTAGACTTTAGATTACAGTATGTCGGTTAACTTTATTAAGTATGTCATGACGTGGTTGTTTTGAACCAATGCAAACGGGTAGTCGATCAGAACTTAAAACGGCGGTGAAGCGCACCACGCTCCCGTCCTGGCATTTTCTTAAATTTTTAAATTTACTGCTCTAAGAGTTAGACGGTTTGCTCTAATGGTTTACTAGAAAGTTATACCTTAGCGATTTATATGCTTACAATTATGGATTTTAATGAAGGTCTCTATAAAGTATGCAATGCAGAGCGCTGCATTGCTTGTCTGCGCAGGTAACACTTGGGTATCGGTAAAACGCTTGGATATCGGTAAAACCGAAGATTTTACGTTATGTCTCCGATAACCATCATATTGTTTTTCGTCTTTCTTCCGGGTTACGACCACCAGTATCTCCATTAAGCAGCTTTAGGACAGGAACCAGGTACGTAATACGATGAATAAAAGAGCTTCGGCTGAGCTGCTAATGGGAAAAGTACACATGAGCCTGTGTCCTTTAGCCATTAGCCATTACACAGGCACGCGCAGCGGATTTTCATCCCATTACCGGATTTCTATCAAGGGGTAATATTGCTGTTCATGAACGATGGTTGGTCGATTCAGCAGTTACCGATAGGTCGCTGATCACAGCACTGTTCCGCTGTTCCGCACAGCGTTAGTCGATACATGTCTGGGTTTGCTTGTGTCCGCAGTCTGCGTAAAGGTGGTTTTATTTTTCCCACACTGGTCGAGAGAACGACAAAAACGCCATTACAGGATGGTTGTACTGAAAGGGATTAGGAATATTTGTACCACCACAGAAGCTCTGATATTTAGCTTTTTCAGCTAGGGTAAGAAGTCAAGAATAACCTGAATATTTTCCAGGGCCAATGTCTGAGAATGATTTTTTCCTTAAATTTTGTAGCGGACTTTAAGAGCCCACAATTTGCTGATGCTCGTTTGGCACTTCTCCAATGGACTGTCCAATCTTTCTTGTCATAATTATGCCTAATGAATGCCTACGTCAGTTCAAGCTTGTAAGGGTCCACACTGACGCTTCCGTTCCATACGCTTACTGGATTTATGCGCTCAGGTTTCAATTCCCTTGTCATGGGTAACACGGCACCGGTCGATTTGATGGGGAGGTTGCTCTAGATCTTCCTGAACACATAAAATCTGTTACTTTTCCAGCGTAGAATAGCCCAGTCCACCAAATAAACCACGCCCATAAATAAACTTGATTAATAAATTCTGTCCAAATGAATTACGAAGAAACATTATTAAAATAAAAATAACATTCATAAAATTAATAATACGACGCCCGAAGCCCGTCCCAGCGTAACGCTGCCGCATAAGTTGCATACCGTAGTTACCGGTAGCACGGAGTGACGAGTTTGATATGCCCAAACTGCTGTTTGTGATTTCATCCCAATTGCGCTGCTTCGCCCTTTCTGGACAGGCTTGTGGTTCCGCTATTACGCAGACAGCGGAATACGCTTACGTATTACGTACGTAAAATGAGGTATAGTTTTCAGCACAACGCTGCTCTGCAGCCGGCTATTTCACGAATGCGCCACTACGACGCGAAAACTTCGCAGGATGCGTTCATTTCGTACGCAGTAAACTTCTCGGAAACTGATCGGATTGCCATAATTAGCAACAACGTTCTCGAGGCACCACAGTTTCAGAGAGCCGGGTTCGTATTAAATCGTACGAAGCAATACACTGGGATATAGCATAGCGTATCTACTTTTAATTTTGTTTGGCCACTCGCTGTTGACCATGGCAGATCAAATGTTTTTTAGGTATATTCTATTGTTAATCTGTCATCCTACAAAAAAAATAAAATTTTTCTGAGGGGGGGGGGACGGTGACGCGTCTCTGGTTGGATAACATTCAAAATAAAGCGCTCTGGATAAATTAAAAAATACATCAACTCAAATCGGAACGAAATAATAAAATTATATCGGCCCGGTTACGCAAAAATGTTATAGCTAATGCCGAGGAAAGATATTAGGCTGAAAGCAGTCAGTGACGTTTAGACTTAGGAAGTAAGCCACTCATACCTGCCTCGGCTGCGGTTTATCCCCACTTATTCTGTTAGCACAACCTTTGCGAATAATTAATCACGGGGGCGCTCACGCAATAGGCAGCTAATTTCTTCAATTAAGATGCTCCCCAAGGCCGCACTATATGTCATCATTACTTTATAAATACCGCTACTACGTGATGGAGAACGCCATCAGTTGGAGGCTCTTCTCCTTGAGTGCTGTCTTTTTCTGGAACATTCTCGGTAATCTGCTATTAAACGTGTTCGTCATATAAAAGCCGTTATGTAACTGTAACTCTGCGCTCTAGATGTCATTCTATCCATTTGTCATTAACCGTTTTCTCAGACAATCACGCATATGATTTTTCTAGTTGTTTTTCGCCTTTCCCAGAATTTTATTGACGTTGTTAGCTGTCAATGGAAAACGATTCTGGATTTCAATACGTTGAAAAATAATCTCTGATTTAGTTAGGCTGAAAATTAATTATGACATCGACACCCTGTTTCTCCAGGGACGCATAATTGCACCAGCAAATACATTATACGGAAGCGATATTTTACGGAAGCTCTGATTAGACTTGCCATTTATTTTCTAATTATTTCGTGACAGTAATTGTCCGCGGGATTTTTAAAAATAGTTTCAATCACATTTGCAACTGCGCACCAAAGCATGTGCTCCATGAAGATGTTTACCGGTTTCGAGAAATTTGTTCGCTCGCACCAGCCGTGCGAAGAAATGTCGGTTAACTGAAATACCAACGTCAGTGCGAAGCAGGACAGTCGCCACAACCGGCATTCGTAATAATATATAATTCGATTCTGCAATCTGGTTACTTTCATTTCCATATATCTGCTTCTTCGGTAACCCGTTGAAAAGCTGCTTATTTGGTCTTCCTGTTTGCCAAGTTTTCAATAACTGTAACATGAATAGTTCGGTGAATGTCACCAGCGCTGTTTTCATCAACATCACTAAACCCCCCGCAAATCTCCCTCCATTAACGGGCATTGCGTGGGCGACGGCATTTTTTCTGCAGTGCTACAGCGGGGCGCTAATGAATATCGTGCTGGCCTGTTTGATTTTGGCCAATCAGCGTTTACGCTCCGGATGTGGTCTATTAATTGGGCACTGTTTAATCGCCCACACGGCGCTGTGTTTGATCTGCTATCCGCTGAGTGCCCTGGCGATTTACGGGAAAGTCGTCAACGGATGGACGACGGCTCCGCTGTACTGTAGCGTCACCATGTGGATCCAGATGAGTTGCCGTTTCAGTAGTAACTGGATCGAGACCTATATTGCCGGCAACCGCGTGGTGGCGCTCTGCCTACCCTTTAAGTATCGCGCCTTTTCCAGCAGTCGTCGGCAGAATGTCACCGTGGCGTTCATCTGGGTCTGCTCGACGTGTCTAGCGTCGTTGGGGTCCTTCGGGGTGGGTGTGCATTATCCGGTGCTGCCCAATGGAGCATGCGGATTATTGCAGAAAGATGTTTTCGGCCTGCTGAACTTTATTGCCGGCTATTACATCCCGCTGGCGGCGGCCGCTGCTGGTTACGCACTGATTTATTTAAGAATGGCTGCCAATAATATTAAGCGACGGCGAATGTTAGCGTTGGAACGAAACGAAACGAGCGAGATGCGTGAGAAGAAACGTCTGCAGAAAGCCAACATGGTATTTGTGGCGTTTTTTTGGAACCTGATGTGTTATCTTGTATGGCCGATCACGCTCACCGCCTTGCCGCATCTGGTTCAGCGTCCGTTGGTGCCGCTGGTTTTCGGGAATGTTCAGATTATTGGGTACACCACTAATCCGGTAAGTTTTGTAACGAACGAAGCAAAGATGCTTTATTCCCCGTTTAACTTCATTAAAAGTGCACAAATTGTGCTAAAGAATACAAATTGCATTGGGTATAGGTTTTCCAGGTTTTCTTGCGTTAGAGATTAAGCAAAGATTTCGTTAAGTGCATCTTCCCATGGTGTTAGCCTTCATGCTTATGCTATCTTCTCTTATAGCTGGTTTTCCTGCTGATGGGCACCGAGTACCGAGATGAACTGCGTCGTGTACTGCGCCGAATGTGGAAGCGGCTGCCTCATATCCAGATTCAAATTAAAATGCAAGTGCTGCCAGCACTCGATGCCTCGGCCAACAGCACTAACATAATGACAGCGTCCACTCGTAGACACCTGTCCAAACCATCGGCGAGTTTCAGCAACACTGGTTAACTCATTTTACTGCCGTAAAGAACGAACAGAGATATACAGACTACAAATTGATGTCGCCGGATGTAGAAGTTCCGGATACGTTTTACGTTTTCCAAATTTGCCGAGCAGTCGCATACAAATTGTACTGTTCAAATGTGTATTTAATGTTATTAGGGTAATACGGTATGTGTGATGCGAAGCCAGGCAGCCCCTTCTAAGTCTTTTAGGTAAAGCCAGCTGCATTTATGGTTAGACTTTTTACATTCCATTCGTTGATTACTGAATGGACGAAGATAAGAAAAAATATGACAAAAATTATGATTCGCACATAAACTACTCTAAAGACGTGAAATTTTTGCACTCTGTTTTGCTTATCCTTATGATAGTCGTATGGATAATTACTTTACACTCGGTTGTCAGTGTACAGTACTTGGCAAATATTGTGATTTGTAAAGCAAAAATATGTTGATTCAGTTCTTAAGTTACGCGTTAAATATTCTTTTACGGACAAATAATCGACGTAATTATTTCACGCATCGCACAATTTGGATCTTCACACATGAGAGCTGCACGACAGTGCACGTGCAACGATGAAAGCGATACGATAGCTAAAAGCCTAAAGGTCGTGGTCGAAATGCCGTGGCAATATCGGTAGTTATTGTTAGCCTGCGGCAGCAGTGAACGATATTTGTTTGTGGAGATATGGTGAAGGACTTACCATGGGAATAAATATCCACTATCCAGGGTACCTGGTTACAGGAACGTATTTTTCCAAAAATTGTGTCTGGATAAAAGAAACTCGAGAGCATGTGTACTGTAACTGGATCCGAAAGCTGACAGACTTACTGTCGAATGCGGTAATCCTGAGTATGTAAATACGCACGCAAAAAGCATCAAACACAACGACTGCGGTAAATGCCTTGCCTTCGGCCCACATTGGTAACCTGCTGGACGACGACGCCTTGAAAATCAGCGTCGGTTTACGCCTTGGCGCATGATTTGTGATCCGCACGAGTGTAATAAATGCCACAAACCTGTTGATGGATAAGGCTATCACGGGCTGTCTTGCGCCTTCTCCGCTGGTCGGCATCCACGTCACGGTGGACTTAACAGCATCATCTGCAGGAGGTTTGTATCCGCAGGTGTACCCGCGAAACTCGAGCCGCGCGGAACATCTCACACAACGGATCGTCGCCCAGACGGCTGTACAACCTTCGCCTGGAAATGTGGTTGTGTCTTGCGTGGGACGTGACATGTGTAAAACAGTGGCAGCGTCACATGTCAAGGCCACTTCCACCACCGCGGGAGCAGCCGCCGTACAAGCCGAAGAGAAGAAATCCAGACTGTATTTCTACCTGAATGGCCGCTATATTTTTGTCCCAATCGCTTTCGAAACGCTTGGCGCATAGGGACCATCGGCAATCGCTATTGTCAAGGAATTGGGTAAAAGACTACGGCAGCACACTGGACGTTCGCATGAGTTTCTACGCCAGCGCTTGTCGATAGAAATACAACGAGGGAATGCGACGTCAGTGCTGGGCACTATGGAAGGCGCTGATAAATTGAACGAGATTTTTTTGCTATTGTATTATGGTGTTTTCTGTATTGTATGCACAGTGGACAAATAAAAATTGTAAGTACGACTGCGATAGCGGTTGGGTAATTGGACATACTATACCGATGGACGCTGGACGGTGTATTACCACAATTTACCGGCATTTATTGTGGGGCATGCTGTATTTGAAATATAATTGCGCCCTTCACGGATCTTCCAGATGCCGGGAAGTTTTTGTCAAGAGGTTGCTATTTACCGAGGTCAGTTAAAGAAGGCAGCAATGTAAGCTCGGTAGTCGGTGCATCCTGGATCCGGTATAAAATCTGAAAAAAATACCTCGAATTTTTGAGAAGTTTTTCGTAGTGCAATGCGGCTACGCGGTGTAAAAACTGTCTTGCCCTTTTAAAATTTTCTGTCAGACAGAATAGAAATCTTGATATTTTTTCCAGAGTGTTCTAAGGTTTTCAGCTCACCTAAGCATGGCTGGTAGGTCGCTGGAAAACAACGGCGCGGGTCACCCGTGTGTTTTTCACGATTTGCCTGAGGAGTCGGTATTGCACATCTTTTCCTTCCTGGACATTATTGATCGCACCAACTGTGCAGTGTAGGTTTTTTAAAAGTTTGCTTCATAATCAACTTCGTTTTGACGGAATTTGTGGCTAACCAAATGTGGAAAATTTTGTATATTTATCTAAACATTTTGATATCGCTAAGAAGGATGTGTGTTATTAATAATGTACTCGTAAACGATTCTTGGTGCATATATAGACGGTACCTAATAATGATGCAATTCCGAGGTAGGGTATGTCGCCGATGGAAATCCATCTACCGAGATTTATACCTTCAGAAGACGGTCATCGTTGATCTGAACAAATGGGAGTCATATTTGCCATTGTCGTTGACACCCCGTCCTCAACTCGGCCCTGACGACAGGGAAGCGCGATTGGATTGGGCTTTAACGGAGAGCGCATGGCGGCGCCGGCTGATCCGACGCTTCCTAACCAAGAAAACCCGCAACGTCATTTTCCGCCGCCCACCGGGAACGGAAGTCCCCGAAGAACGCTGGGAATGTTCCCGCTGGGAAGAACTTATGGAAGAGGAACCACAAGATCTGCCCATGTGCTGGTTTTTTACGTGCTCCGATATTCAATACGAGATGACCGATTTTCTGCACGAATCTCTCGATTGTGGCAAGAAGAACGCTAACGGATGTATGGTGACACTGCAGAACGTCCATCTGTGCGCCGATGATTTGCGCTACTATCGTCTGGCGCGGTTTGTCAACCTGCTCAGTCTGGAGAATGTCACGATGCGCTGCCATTTCTCCACCGGATATTACTCAACGTTGGATGAACCATATGCACAGCAGGTCAGTTTCCAAAACCGTGTGACCTTTATAAAGAGTACACAGAAAAACATGTTTGAGGTGAAACAACGACAGTTTACATATTAGCATTGCAGCAGTTTATACTTTATAGCGTTATTATAACAGGAACAAGCCATAGTTGCTACTGCACTAAAAGCAGTATGCAGACCGACGGTGGTGGTTTGACGTTTACATCCTTTGTACTCTAGTTTAAATTGTGACCGTCGCTACAGTTTCTAAAAAAAATATATAGTTTCCGTGTGCCAGGTTATGCTGACAGCAGTCATTGACAAGGCCGTGGTTGAACGGAGAGACGGCAGGTGGCCAAATGAATGTGACCAAATACACGGGGCTACAAACTACAAGGCGTTTGAGTTTTTCAGCCGATTCTTGCCCGCTGCACTTACAGCAGACGATGAAAAAATCCTGGAAGAAAAGCTACGATCAGAGGAGCCGGTTGGGTGGATATTGTCGCGCTTTTTCAACAAGTAATTCTTTCCAGCTGAGACGTTTATTGTACAGAAGTACTTTAAATTTCTTTAAGGTGTGCATTGACATTCCTATCATTGCTCAAGCTAGCAGGGCAATTTTCATAATTTGTAAAAGGCTGTAGACGTGAAGCGTGGATTGGGGATGATGTTGCCAACTAGTACCTTAGTAAAAGATTCTGATTAAATACCTAAAGTGCCTTTGTTACTTTCCAGTTGCGTTCAAATGCCGGCAAATGTCAACCTGCATGAATTTCGCCCAATGAAATCCCTGGGATTAACGCTGGACATAGTGCGGACGTTCCCACGTTGGCTGCAACATCTCATGCTGGTATTAGCGAAAGATCCGTCAATTGCCATTCATCCTGTCGACTACCACATGCATCTGCCTTACTATTAAACAAGCGAGAGAGAGTTTAGCAGCTGACTAACAATAATTTAATTTTTTAATTTAATTTAATGATTTAATTTTTTAAGGTTGTATCTGAACGTTGTAGATTAATTTGATCTGATCGACAAACCTCGCAATTATTTGCAGAATTTCAATAATCTATTAATATGGATTTTTGTACCCTTTTTAGCATACTCTGACACGGCTCACCAAGCGCATGCGATGAGCTGCTAGTTCTTATAATAAAAATACTCATACAGTTGTAATTTGTTGCAACATGTCGGGTTTGTATTGGCATGAGTGCACACTGCGCAGTGCACCTACTACACGTCAGTCTTGCTCATTTGGATTTTGGCAATAAATTTCGCTACAACAAGACAAATTTCGCGCGAAGCGCGAAGGTAACAAGCAATTTTCGGTTGAAATCTCTGTAAATTCCAATAAAAATCGTAGTAACAAAACTAAAAATTTTCCTTTACTGTTTACTTACTGTTTACTGTCAGCCCGAAATCTTTACTTACTTTTACTGTTACTGTTCTCAAAAAACTTTACTGTTTATTTACTATTTAATATTAGGCTACTGTTTACTGCCGGTTTACTTACTGTTTACTAAGTAAAGCAACATTGCAAGGCTGGCTGTAGCAGCTCACGCTGGCCTTGACAAAAAATCTTGCTATCGTTATTTATGTATCGACGGCGACTACAACATTGAAATAAAAACAACCAGGATTACGACTACAGTACAAGTTTTTTGTAAACCTTAAGACTGGTCAAACCAACGCATTCTTGGCATTTTGGTAACTGCCACTCATACGACTGAGCGATGAATTATCACAAAATTCGTTTAATACAAAAGATCAGTTTATAGGTTTTCTGTGGTGTGCGTTTCACACAATGCGGTTTGTCGTTGTGCATTCGCGACGCGATGAATAGAATTTTATGAACTTTATAGTTTATATACTTAAGAAGTATGTATGTATATATACCTGTACTGAACAGATCAGAGCATTGCTCCTGTCGCTGTTTTTTCTGATACTCGATACCAAAGATTAAAAAATTTTGCTTTTGCTTAAGAAGTTGTTTTGGTCTGCCACGCCCAATATTGTTATGCAGTAATAGCACATTCGCAGAAGCGTTGCGCAAATGATGCGTTACATAGGTACCTAGGTACGTTATGAACCCACGTTGGGCAAAAAATAATGATGACCTTCACGGATGCTTGTGCTGCAGTCTTTCGTCTGAATTTAAATTTATTGAAATCTGTCGAACAATGCTGCCGGTTTTGCCCTTGGTGTATTTGTGGTTCCGGGTTAAAGCCAAACGTAGCATTGATTTGTTGCTGACAGTTGCTTGGGCATGCGACCACCGTCTTCGTTTATCTCATTATGCTTTCGCGATATTAGAAGTTTCACACTTTTTTATTTTTAACCAGTTGAATAGGTTTGCAACATTTCGCACGTCTTCATTCATCTTTCTACCAGTTAGCAAATAATTTCGTTTTTACAAGATGACTGACATGGAACTGGTAAACAACAGTGAAGGCGACTTATGTGTCTTCCACGATTTACCCAAAGAATGCGTGTTGCGCATTTTCTCTTTCTTGGATATCATCGATCTTTCTAACTGCGCAGTGTAGGTTTTTAGAAAAAAAAGATCGCCCAGAAGACTTGCATTTAATCCATACCAAATTTATAAAAGCCTTATTTACTTTTATGGTTATATTGGTGCAGTAATTTTTAAAAAAAATAAAATTTAGTTAATTTAAATTTTATCCATTTAAGCAGCAATTTTGTATGCATTTATGATGATACAGCTTTTTTGCAGGGTTTGTCAGCGGTGGAAGGCCATCAACAGTGCTATATATCTTCAAAAGACGGTCATCGTCGACCTCACCAAATGGGAGACATATTCGCCCATGCCGTTGACGCCCCGCCCGCCACATTTTACCGGCAATGGTAGTCCTGCGCGAGCATACTTGCTCGCGATGGAACAGCCTTTTCGCCGAGTGCTGCTGCAACGCTTTATAACCGACAAGACCCGTAATATCATTTTTCGTCGCCCACCGGGAACGAAAGCTCCCAAAGAATCTTGGTACGGCTCACTTTGGGAAGAACTGATGGCAGAGGAACCGCAGGATCTGCCGTTCTTCTGGCGCTATACATGTTCCGATGTTATACAAGAGATGACCGCACTTTTATACCATTTTTCCGCCAATGAAAAGAATAATGCAGTGAGTTGCATGGTGACACTGCAGAATGTCCACCTGTGCGCTCATGATTTATGCCACCATCGTCCCGGGCCACTGGTCACGAGGATTAACCTGGAGAATGTTACCATGCGCTGCCACTTCTCCACGGGATTCTTCTCATCGTGGTTCGAACAGGCGCAGGTTAGCGTTGTTTTATCTTTATCAACGTATAAACTTCCTAACAAATGTGACCTTTGCAGTATTCCTTTGTAATTGCATAACCGGAAACTTTGCGGCATAATAGCAATCTAATTTACAATTGCGATGGAGCGACCTTTGATCCGTATTTGTATTATATCTCTTGGATGTTAGGTGGTCTTGCCTGTCTCCATTGATAAAGGCGTGGTGCTGCGCGAAAATGGAAAGTGGCCCTGCGAAGGCGATCAGCTGTTTGGAGAAGTTAATTACGCGGCGATGGAATTCTTCAGCCGATTCGTGCCAGTTGACTTTAATGTGGAGGAGGAGAAACTCCTCGGGGAGCATCTGCAATCAGAAGAACCGATCCGCTTGCCACTGGCGCTCTTTTTAACCGAGTAATAAAACTTAGTAATTTTCGCTTAGATTTTCCCTTCTAGGCCTTATGGGCTCCTTTGTAAAATGCACCAGATTATATTTACTGCTAGAAACTGCTTATATAATACACAGAAGTGGCCAAATTACGCTTTCGAGTAGCGTTCACAATGAATCTGTTACATATCTCGTGCAATTCTAATTGGGCATTGTTAATTTGTAGGTGCGTCGAACTGCCAGCAGACATCGAACTCGACGACATGTCGTCCATGAAATCCATGGGATTAACGCTGAACCAGGTTCGCACATTCCCACGGTGGCTGAAGTATCTTATGCTGCAGTTAGCAAAAGACCCTGCTCTGGCTATTTATCCTGTCGACATCCGCACGGATCTGTCCGGATGCTAAAGGAAAAAGATGGTCGGCTGGTTGTAGATTGCATTTTCCTTTTCGGAGAGCGTATTTGTGAATTCCGTTTCTCGGACTAGCAGGCCCCAAAAGGGCTTTTTTGAGTTTTTTCTTGTCAGAAGCCTTCCGGAATGCGAAGTACCGTAATGGCATTCCTGCTTGTCTCGGCGTCCTGTCAGTGCTGACAAATGATAATCCATCCTGACACGCTAGCTTTTTAATTTCGTTTACTGAAGAAAACTTTATCTTATTTTATTTTATACCGTACAGAGCCTCTTCATTTTCGCGGCTGACGTTCCGTATAATACAGACCATTTGTTTTGAGTTTTGACATTTACAGCTTAGGACAAAATGGTCGCATACCCAACATCTCCACATTCAGTACGAATGCAGCGCAGTGCACTGTACGACTGAGTTCAAAATATCCGTTTCGTACAAGTGCACTGCACCGCTTGCGTACAGAATGCTGGGTATGGGGCTATGCGACCATTTAGTCCTACATTGTAGCTTGCAAACAGTCCGGATTCCTCGATTTTATTTTTGGCCCATTCGCATTATTTCTTCTGTTGCCCTTCAAGTCGAACTGTCAGTTAAGTATCCGCAAGACACAACTCTGATAAAAATATGGTTCTGCACCATGCTACTTGCCGACAGAGGACAGATACTGTATCTGCCCATTACACCTCAAATACAGACTGTACTGTCTCTGCTCCCGCGGCCAACGAGGGTGGAAATAGCTTAACCGCAGCATTCTCATTTTCTGTAAGCTGTGTGTTAGCTGCACCCCTTATTTTTACCTCTGCGCTAAAAATTTCCGATCGGACTGATCTGCACACTTTATACGTCGTTTACAGTTTTTTTCGGAAATTTTAGCGCAATATCATTGTAGTGACTGCGGTTGTCTGAGGCACTGCGCACTGTACTTTCTGTACTTCCGCTGCATATTGATTTTAAATCTAAATGGATCTTTTCATTCCATCAACGCCAAATTTTTCCTAATGGATTGCAAGTATATGCAATTATCATTTGCTTCAATTTTTTAAGAATTTTTCTTGGCTTTTGTCACTCAGCCATTTTGAGGTTGTCGCGCCCCCCCTCTCGGACCTCGCTACGGCCTTAAACAGGTTGTTTTGAATTGTTGCCCAGTGCTTACTGCAGCACGGTGCAGCTCAGCTTGCACCTGTTGATTAGCCAATAAACATTGCGTGCCTGTGCCGTTTCCCGCTTTGCCGTTTCTCCAGTGGCCAGCAGTTCCACTAACTCGGTTTGGCAGTGTGGCATAGCACTGCTCGTTTGCTCACCGTACTACTGGCCTCCTCAGTCTTATTCGGACTTGCGCGCTGACGACTGTCTACGCACTACCAGGGCAGATCTCAATACAGGCAATACCACTGACTCGTTACCTCATCACTAGAGTAGCTCGCATATTAGCGCGGCTATAGTAAAATACTGGGAAAAGTCGGTTTGCTCCCCGTTTTGTGTTTCTGTTGAATGGGATTCGAACTGCAAAATATGCGTATTAACTTCCTCTATTTTTATAAATAAAAAACCTTTAAATGTGTAACGTGCATGACTTAAAATCAATTTCCCACTATTTTTTAATAATTTTCCCCATACGAATCGAATGCAGTGTGCACTGTGCGGTACTGTGTGCAACTGTACATATTAAATCACCGATGCGTGATTATATCTCGGTATTCTCCATGAAAATTATTATCAATTAGTTCTTTAGTTTTCACATTGTTCAGTTCAGTATCTGCTTCATTTTTTTCTTAGAGTTTGAAAAGTTTCGTTGGAATAAATCAATAAAACCAAGTCGTGCAGTAATAATTTTGCCGTATACCGGTAGAAACCAAGTTGCCAACAGCCGCAACTTGCCGCACCATACTTAATCATGTTGCTTCTTCCCATTGCTTATTTTATATTAGAAATAAAATCCCAATTGCAATAAAAGAGTGAAAACGACTAAAGAAACACAAAAAAAGCTTTGAAAAGCTTAAAAAACTCTCGCTTTTACGGTGTTCTTCGGCAATTAGGGCTACTCTAGCGCTTTCGTCACTGCAAATCCCGCCCTCAGTGGGGTTGCCTGTATTGAGATCTGCCTTGGCACTACTCTAGCTCAGCGCTTTGTCCCCCTTCTGCAGAGCTTTAGCTCACATAACACCTGCTTGAAATTAAGTTAGTATCACTGGTCCGTAACCATCGGTTGTCCAGCGAAGTTTTGTGATTAGTCTGGTTTTAAAAAAAGGAAACCAAAGCCAATCCTTCATCACCATGAATGCAACAGCAAGGTTCTTTCGCCAGATGAACTCGGGCACACGGGAAGTGAACTACGGGAACACGGTGCTGGTGCGACGCGATAACGACCAATGGTGGCTGGGATACGTTCACGATATTGACGACGAGAAGTTTTTCGTTGATTTCGACTCGATCGCAGTCCGCCCCGAGTGGATTCACTGTAGTCGGTTGTGGCCGCACCATTTCCTTCGGGGCAGTGTCTGGGCACATCGCTCAGCGCTGCAGGTTGCGCTACGCGCTGGCGATGAGGGGCCCATGGTTTTTCAACGGACCACTGTTATTAACTACCTGCGCCGCAAGCTCTTCCTTGTCACCCCATATAACAAGAACCCAGCCAATGCGGCTGGCCGCTGTGTTGTGCACAAGTCGCAGTTTATCACCAAAATCCCAGCACCCGACGAAGAACCAAGTTTCTTGGCCAGTACCAGCGGACTTGTGTACCGGAAACACATACTCCCGTTTGAGGAAGCCCACCGGTTGCGTGGAGTAAATTCTATGCCCAAGTTCCTGGCGCGCTTTTGCTGGTTGACGCTGGGAAGCGGCGACCCGTGTGATGCTAACTGCAAGTTCATACGGTCTGTCGGTGACGACGAGTTTCGCTTCCACTGCACCACGATTCACGAGCCGATGGGGGCAGATTATGCGTTCGGTGTCGGTTGTCGTGTGTTTGTGCTTGCCAGAGTCGACACAGTGGTCTTTGTCTGCGCTGAAGTGCATACTGACGCAGCCGGACGTAGTATGTTCTGGAACAACGATGCACTGAGAGAGGCTTGCCAGAGCTACTTGCAGGAACAGCAGTCGAAAGACGCGGGTACCGCCCTTACGAACCAATGTCTCACCATCAATGAACCCTTTCAGCCTGGTAAGATGGATGGCACGAATTGGTTCAAATTAAAATATTTCTTGGTTTTATTGCAACTCTGTAACCGCCTTAAATGGCTACTGGCGGTTCGCGGTATGTTCGCGATATCTGATTATTTTGCAGATAAAACTGAAATGCGCATCAGTGATCTTCCACATCCGATCCTGGCTTATATTCTGCTCAATCTGGATACCGTCACTCAGTTACGAACTAGCCGGTAAGTCAGCTACGCGATTTTAGTGTTCCCAACAGGTTGCATGGAAAGTCCTACTCAGAAATCCGGTTTTTGCGCCACACACTGCAGTACTTTTTGTATACGACGCTTTGTATGATCGCAATATTACGCACTGTAAGCCATACCATGTGGCGCAAAGGATATCTGTGTCGTCCTAGCTTAAGGGAATTGACCTGGTACATGGCACTAGGATTGTCATTCAACCCTGATTTTTGAAGTGAGATGGGATGGGAATGTGAACGTGAAGTGGGACTAAAATAAATTGAATTTTAACGAATGTTGTTTTTAAAAATTACATTTACGAATTACATTTACGAAATACTTTTCACTGTTTTCGTTAAACATAAGTGCTATAAAAGCAGCTATCACAAAAAAGAACTGCATTATCAACCAAATCAAATGTACTGTGGTGGAAGCGGCATAGCGTACCGTAAGGACCAGAATGCTCAAGGTCTTGCTTATAAATTTCCCCCATAGTACAGCGTTCAAGAAGACTTTGTAGCGCGCAAAACTTATGCGTTATAATTGACGCACAGTAAATTTTGTCGCTGACACACATGCTTTTGGCCACTGGGAAATCACCCCATCACTTCCCGATCCCATTACGAATCCTATTACATTATCACGGCCAAAATTTGGGATCACGGCCAAAATTTCGGCATGATGGGATTGGGAACAGGAAATCGGCGTAATTGTTGCTCTAATGCTAGATCCAACAGTGATCCAGATACGGAGACCTAAACGGAATAGATCCCGTGGAAGCGAGCGATACGATATGGATCGCGAGCTATGCGGAAACACAAACGTCGCACCGTAAATCGCTGACTTTTTAATATTGAAAAGTCTGGAGAACAGAAAATCAATAATGATCGGCGCAGCTCGATCGTAAAGCGTGGAGCCCATTCAACAGTGTGTAACACTGTGCAGCACGTGCTATGCCGCGCCCACTAACACAACTCAAGCCAATCAGAAGAGACACAACACAGACACGTAATCCTAAGGCGTAGCGCCACAGGCGTAGCGCCACTGACGTGAACGCTAGTGATCCCGGTCTCACATGCCTCTGGGGGGATGCCGAGCTCCTGTGAGGCTGGACACACTCCCGAATCCACGAGAAGACGACGGTCGCCGGTGCTGGTGTCTGTGTGTGCTCAAAAACATCAAATCTCTTAATCCGTTTTATCACATCAATTCCATAAGGCACAATTTAACACAATGTGAATAACACAATGTGAATCGCGGTGGATGAATAACCGACGGAAAAGTCCTTGTTCGACTCCTTGTTTAATCTCTCTCGCGTATCCCGAGTCAAGTAAGAATTGGCTCAGCTGTCTCAGAATTGTGCCAATTTTGTTAGCTTCGACCGAATCCGATTCAATACCAAAGTATCGACAAATTTCGACCGTTTGCTCATCGATATCAGTCGTGTTGTATTCCATATCAATACTTTCAGGACGTCGGTTGTCAAATCTGGAGTTCTGTCGCTGATCAGCCTGGCGATGATTATCCGGTTCTCGTTGACCTTCCAGTTCACGTTGTTCTCCTGACTCAGGCTGCGACGGTTCGTTACTCGCCGGTTGTTCCGGTTGAAGGTCACTATCCAGAATTACATTTCGTCGATGGGTCACGTTCTCTTGAGACGTTTCCGCAATCGAGCTGGTCCCTTCCATCGCATCGTCTTCTTGTATGACGCTCACAATTGGATCCACAACGTGAACCACTGACTCCCCCCGCTGATACTTTGGGGGTGAATCTTCCCGTTCAGTGCTTGATGACCTTTACTTGCGCCCGAGTCGAAGGTCGCATAAAATGCGGCTCTCTGTTGCCATCTCTTATCCTGTGGGTCAGGCGTTCGATTTCGCGTATGTTCACGTCTCTTATCCCATGACCTTTCGGGTGTTGACATCCTCACATTGCGATTCCGGAATGCAACTCCCATCGGCACCTGATGTCCTTGCTTCTCGGGTTCTGTACGGAACGTCTCCGCACGCCGTTTTTCTTCACGTCCTCTCGTCGCCGCCAAAATCTTTGCCGTATCGATTTTCCTTTGAATACTCATTTCTGTAACTTCGTCTCCATGGCGCACCCATCCTCTTCCGCCACGGTAATCTCTGTCATGAGAGCGTTCGCGTGACCTTTCGTTGCGGTAGTCACGTGTCCTTTCACGAGAGTGTTCGCGTGACCTTTCCCTCTGTCGTTCAGAAGTTCGCTCATATTCTCGTGAATGTCCGCGTGACCTTTCTCTATGCGGGGGCGAACGTGGTCGTATAAAGCCTTCGTCCCGTTTAAAATTTCTGAATGCCTGCAGCACATCGCTTTCGGTTCGGCGAGATTTACGTAGGTCATCCATACGTCTTTCGACTTCCTTCTTTATGTAGGGTGCCGGCGCGAACCCGTCTTGAAGTCGTTTCTTCTCCCGCAACAGCATTTTGAATACCTCGTCTGACATAGCAGCTGGATCTTTCGTTAACGTTTCGATTTGTATGATGAGCGACTGTCGTACAAGTTGCATTTCGTCTTCCTTAAGGCTGGCTGTGGGTCTGGTTGAACTCGACGACGTAATGGGCAACCCCTCTCGTGCAGCCTGTTCACTTGCTCTCTTATTTTCCGCATAAATTTTCGCGCGGATTTCGTCTTCCATCTGCTGAGCACGCATCTTCGCTTGGTCTTCTTCGAATTTCTTCCGGTATGCGTCTGTTTGTGGACATTTCAACGGCTCCAAGGTGTCATCCCAACCAGGTTCATTGTTCCGGATCGCTTCTCGATAACGATCTTCGAATAGCATTCGCTCTTCTACTGGGATGCTGCCGTAATTTCTTGCGCTTATGAGATTTCGAAAAACGTCCAAATTCCCACGTTTGGCTTCCATGATCCCAACAAGCGTGACGGTATGTGGGTCTTCCAGCTTGTGAATACAAGTGTAGCAAGGGAATTTCTTATCAACCTTTTTGTTGTTCCTTAAGCAGTCCGGACACTTTGGATTATAGCCCGTAAACTGATCGATATCTGCCACCATTCCTGTACGTTTAGAAGGGGTTTGACCTTTTTGTGCCATCTTTTTTCTTCAATCTGCAATTATAAAATAATCCATCATAGTAACCTTTCCACGTTAATCCTTTCCATTCCTATCCGTTATCAAGGCTTTCTATCATTTTTACGCCTATCCGTTACTGAGCTGAGACTTTCCTAGCTCCTGCTGGCTTTTCTATCACTGTAACGTGGTGACCTTTCTCACGTTATCAGCACTCTCTGACTACTGTGACCTTTTCTATTAGTCCTAGTACTGCTTTCAGGTGACCTTTCATAACACTTTTCTCTTTCGTTTTGAACTATTTTATGCTTTTCTGTAATATGCAGGGTTCATTACTCGCTGCATATTACACTGTCGACATTCATTCTGCTTCTTTCTCGGTGGTGGTAACGGTTGAAAATCTATCCGGCCATCGCTGTTGATATGAACACTTCGTCCGCAATCAAAGCTTCAACGGCATTCTTAATCCACTCCTTATCTTTCTCAATATTCAATTCTCCCAATTCATAATTGACGGCCATGAAGTTGAAAGGTCATTCCATGACGCTCCATTGGTACCTCCGATGGCGTCCAAAGCCACGTCTGTGATGGCTATCTTCCAGGCCTCTAATACCATTGGAAGTCTGGGCGTACGCTCGGCCCTGTTTCGGAAGGTAGTAAATGACTTTGTTGTCCTTGTTGTATTTACATCCCAACTTCCCTTCCTTATATGCTCGTTTCAGAACTCGTTCAGTCATGTTAAGTGACGACCTCCCCTTCGAGTTTTCAGCCACTTGTCTCTTCAGGTCTGCCAAGCATTTCTTTTCCCTGACCATCTGGAGCGTATTTTGGACTTCGTTCCATGTACGATTATTCACGTCCAATGCCGGCCCTAACGTGTAATCTGTAGCCTCCTTTGCCGGTGTATCGCTACTTTTCTGGGAGGATGTCGAATCCGTTGGGTCAGCTGTCGCTGTTTCGTCGATCCTCAGCTTTGCCAATGATCCTGATGATGACCCCGCTGATTTTGGTTCGGCTGTCTTCTTCTCCTCTTGCGGCAAAGTCTCTTGACCTTTTAGATCGCCAACCGACTTCGATCGTTCCTTCTCAAAGACCTCCTTTAATGGTATGAACAGTGATTTGTGAAACACCTGTCGCGCCGAATCCGCTTCAGCTTCTGCCGCTGCCTTATCCATCGGGAGCATGACCTTTTCTTTCTCCCGTTTGTCTGAAGCCTCATGACCTTTCGGTTGAACTTCTGCGGTAGTTCCAGATGTCTTCGGACCTTTCGACTGTTCGTCTTTTTCTGTCGCAGGTCCAGAAGGAGCCGTTATTGTAGTATCGTCATCACTTCCCGATTCCGAGTCCATTGGTCCTTTTTTCCTCGGCACTTTCGGGGCTTGTGATTTCAACCTCGCCGCATCTTCTTCGGCCGTTTTCTGTGCGATCTGATCCAATATCGGAGTTGACGGGTCTCCGCTCAATGGGGCTGTGACCTTTTCCGTATCCTGACTGTCAGACATATGACAGTGGATCTGTCTTTCCGGTGGTATCAAACCAACTCTCGTGTATCGGATAGGATGTCCTTTATTTGCGTTTGTTGTGGCAAGGACATTCTGTTTAATCAACTTTGGCAGTACACGTTCGGTTGCCGTGTCGATCTCCTTGATCATCCCGTTCCCATCGTTCCAAACTGCGTTGATGTATTGGCTAATCCGGTGACTCGTTGACCCTAATGGGCTTGTCATTCCCGCGATTGCCCTTTCTACTCGCATTGGGACCGCTTCATTCGGAGTTGTCAGCGCTTTATCCGAACTGGCTGGTCTGAACAACTTGGCCTCATACGAAAAACTCGGGTGCTTCTGTATAAGTTTTCCTGCGTTCCGCGCGAATTCCAATACGACGTCGAACTTTTGTTTGGTGAAGCTACGATGTTGTTTCTTCAAATATGTCTTCAGGCCTGCTTTAAATTTGGATGTCACCGATGCTGTTCTTATTCGTGTGAAATTCTTCTCAGCTCCGTTATACGCTTTGATTATTTCATCGACCGTGTTCAAATTATCATCATCTGGACCATCAAATTCTTCATCCGAGGTGAAGTCCAGTTCACTCTCTCCATCTGGTTCAGTGTAATTAACCGTCGCTAATGCATCGATTTTCGTGACTGTCTTGCCCTTTCCTTTGGTCTTAACGGGTTCGCTCTTTGCTTTTTTCCCTTTATCCAGAGCTTCCGCTAAGCTTCTTGGCTCAGTGGTCCTTGATCGTGTCGTTTTCGAATCTGTATGTGACCTTGCACTGACCGTCGAAGTGCTTGGAAGGCTCACTTCCGATGCCTCCGATTCACGCGACGTCTCCCGTTTCGCTTTTTCACGAATCTGTTTGTCCTTGCGCTCCTTTGGCGTGGATGCGGAAATGACAATGGGGACAACTTGTTTCACCGCTATGACCTTTCCTTTGGGCTTTAACGGTTCTGACGTAGCCGAATTAATAACTTTCTTTGAAGTCGTAGGTGTCGATGACCTTTCCTCAACTTCGCCGACTGACTCGTCCAATATCTCAACATCGTGAGACGCTGGTTCATCTCTTTTCTTCTTCCCGGTGCTTGTGCTATCGCTTTCGTCACCGCTCTTCTTCTTCTTATCTTCTTCCTCCTGTCGTTTCTTCTTATCTTCTTCCTCCCGTCGTTTCTTGAGAAAATCGCCTTTCTTAACCTTGTCACGGTTCATGGCCTCTTCCAATCTGGGCGCTTTTCTCGGTTTGACTTTTGAGGACTTGACTTTTAAGGGCTTTTTATGCTTGTCGGTCGTTTCTTCGTCTGAGCCTTCTTCCTCAGGTGGGTCCTCGTCTTCCGACTCTGGTTCGTCGTCACCAGGTGGATTACAATGGGCACAGTTTGGTTCATCACACTGAAGGTGCTCGTGACTTCCTTGGGCAATCTCAAGTACTCTTTGTAGCGAACGTCTGGCCCCTCCTGTTTCAGTTACATTTGCCGACGTGCCCTGCGCCTCTTCCGTCTCTCCGGCTCCGCCTTCTTGTGCCGGGGGATGAATTTCCAAGTGTCTTGTCTCTTTCGGAGATCCCTGTGAGGCGACCTCCCACAAAGGGTTCTTCTTAGCGTCGTAAAATACCGTTTTGTACGTTCCATCTTCCATTCGTCTTGTGAGTCGGAAATGTGCTCCATCGATCTCCGCTCGATGCCGCATCATGCTGATGAGTGTGCTTGCTTGAACCACGGCATCTTTTCGGTCGCTTTCAGGTATCAGATCCCATAGCTGGTCAATAGCTGCCTGATTCGCATTTCGGGCGCTCTCTTCTGATACATCCCATGGGGCATATGGGACCGGGTCTCCTGTTATTGGGTCAACTATCACCGCAGTTATGGTTTCCGTAGCTTCTCCATTGTCAGCGAAAAGTCTGAGGGTGACCTTTCTGCTTGTCGCCTCTGTGTATCTCAGGACCGACTCATAATCATCTGACGATCGTTTCTTCGGATCTGGATCCGCCGTTGGTTTTGAGCGAGTTCTCTCTTTGATCAACAGTTTGCCGTCCGTTGTGTATGTATATGCCAAGTGGTCATCATCTGTGCCCACTTTGATACGGATCCATGCATCTTCTTCGGTTGCAACTTTAGATACCACGTGTTTCATCATCTGAACGATAACTCTTGGGTTATGACGTTCTTCTGGGGGAATAAACTGTAGCGCCTCATTGACTACCGTTTTTGACTCTTTCCCAATGGCATCCTTAACTGACCTATCCGCGAGGGGATTATACGAGTCGATCTCTTTGTTCGTTTTCTTATCGACTATTCGTGCAGTGACCTTTCGTTCTTTATGGTCTTCCCCAGTGTATTTGGCCGGTGAAACTTCTACACTTCGGGAATCGAATCTGACCTTCTGTTCCTTTCGGCGTGGGTGGTACACTCTTTCTACCCACTGGAATCGGGGCCTGTGGCTTTGCCGGCTCAGCTGGTGTTGCTTTGCTTTCTGTGGGCTTCTTTGTTCGCTGCCCTTTCTTGTCAGTTTCTTTTGGGCTTGTCGTCGGTGATCTCACTCTTTTTCCACTCTTCGTGGTGCCACTGGATGGTTCTGTGACCGAACTAGTACGTCCACGTCCTGATCCTGCAACCGAGCTGGCCCGTGACCTTTCTGCTCGTTCCGTTAATACGGCATCAATCCTCTGCTTTGTGGCCAAAAGGTCCTCGTCCGTCATTTCATCAACCGGGGCATCTTTTTCAGCTCTGGGTTTAGATGGTCCCGTGACGCTGGTAGGATGCATCTGTCTTGTTTCCGGGAACACTTTAAGATACCTAAGGATCTTTTCGACGATCGAAGGCCATGGCCTACCATTTAGCGACGGGTGGTATTGCCACATCGACGCAACTTTTATCGCGTATTCACTGCGCTCTTTTTCGATCAGTTTTGTCTTTTCCTTCAGGGCGATATGACATGGTTTAATAACGGCTTCCAGGCTGATTAACTTTCCGTACCATGCGTGTTCGTCTTCAACTCGCATGTGAATTCTATAAAGTTCGCGGCATTTCCGATTAAATTCTCGGATAGCTTCCAAGTCGTTTTCCGTCAGTTTGTCCTCCTTATTCGGAATCATATTTAAGCTTGCGTCGTCTTCTCTCAAATCCAAAGGAAGCTTCGGTGCGTATGCGTGTATTGAAGGTTCACCTGGAGGCGTAAGCCGTAAACCATCTGGTCCAGTCTCGTCCAAGTTTGGACCCAGTGACGGTAGAATGCCTCTCGGTCGCCTTCCTCCTCTGTGTGGCGAATTACGATGAGGGCGCTGCGCTCCAAGTTGCTGCGGTGTTCTCATACGAGGCGCTCCGATATCCGACAGTGACAAGCCTCCCGTCTCCGGAAAAGGCGGTAATATCGGAGATGACCTTTGTGATCGTGGTGGAGTTCCGCTGAATCCACCATGTCCCATAAATCGACTCGGTGTGGTCTGTTGCGGTGGCGGCATCAACATTCTTGCCGGTCCCATCATTACTTGTGGTGGTCCCATCGGTGGGGTATACGATCCTGGATACGGTTGATAAGGGGCGACCGTTGCTTGTCCCGAATACTGGGTTCCGGCAGGTGAGCCGTGGTGCACCCAGTTAACCGTGTCCTGATAACTCGTCTGCTGTCCTGGATCGTGATACACGTAATATCCCTGGCCGCCATAGTAACCTCCTTGACTTGTTCCAGGTTCATTCTGAGCCGTTCCCACTGACGACGTTGATCCTTCACCATATGAGGTGTCATAACCGTATTCACCTTCCATTCTTATAGGTGTTGATGCTTTTAGTGGGTTTCCGATACATTCAGAGTCTGAATTATCCGAGTTTTGTCGTTCCAATCTGTCCATTAACTGTGCTTACCTTCTATAAAACGAAACAATAAAGGTTAGCTTTTTGCACAGTGGTGACCTTTCTTTTTGCCTTCCCAACTCCTATTTTTAATTAAGTGTGACCCCTTATTTATGTCTATGTGGTTATTTGTTCTCTCGTCCTTTAGTTATCCGATCAAGGAGTTCTTTCTCGGCTGCGTCCTCAGGTTCGCCTTTCTGGGTCAATAAGTCCGTAGGAGTTGGTTTCTTCTTCTTCTGTTTAACCTTCCGCTCGTTAATTGCTTTCGCTATATCACGGCCCAATTGTTCAGCTTTTGATTTGACCGCCTCTATTTCCTCTTTTCTCTTTTGTATGAGGTCATTCTCATCGCCGGTAGCAGTGCGTGGTTCGAAAAAATTTGGGTCACGCTCTGATATCTCAGCGTCCGTTCGCTGTTTCAAAAGGTCATCTTTATCTGCGGTAGCAGTGCGTGGTTCGAAAAAGGATTGTTGCAAGTCCTTTTTGGAGGAACGCTCTGGTACTTTGGAGCTCGTTTCGGTATCTTTTTCCAGTGACCTTTTTGCCAAATTACCAGCTTCTGCGTTCAACTTAATTGTGACTGCAGTTTCAAAGTCTTTGTCCTCTTTCCTTTTCCTTCCTCGCTTCTGTTTCGGTTTATCTCCGTTTAACCCATTCGTTTGACCTTCTCCCATTTCGGGTAGCAGAGGTGGTTCGAAAAATGGCTTCTGTTGTGTGACTGAGTCATTTTTCGGACTCCGCTCTGATTCGTCTTCTTTTCCGTTAGCTTTATCCGTTTCGGGTAGCAGAGGTGGTTCGAAAAAAGGTTTTTCCGAATCTTTTTGAGTACGCTCTGTTGCCTTTTCCTCATCTGGTAATGGAGGGTGCCATGGTTTCAACCGGTCGATCGAAACCACCTTCAAGTCTGCTTCCTTCTTCGGGTTCTGCTCAATGACTTCGGCTTCGTTTGGTCGCGGGAAACTGAGAATCTTCCACACTTTGTCGTATTTGGACTTAAAGTCCGATTGGTTTTCTTTCTTCCCTTGTTTCGTGTCTTTTGGTAATCGTATCAATACGAAATCTCCCACTTTGAAGTTCGGTTCTGATTTCTTCTTATTGTAAATTTCCGCATTTTTCTCATAAGCATCTTTAATGTTACATCTCGCCACTTCTTCTGCAAAGGTCAAGTTCTTTTTCATGGTCTCTACCCATTCATCGGGAGTCCCATAGTCGTCTGGGATATTCGTTTTTGTGACCACGTCTTCCGGCATTGTCATTTCTCTGCCGTGTAGCATATAATATGCCGAATATCCGGTTGTGGCGTGTACGACTCTGTTCATCGCCGAAATAACATATGGGAGGTACTTGTTAAACTTTCTTTCGTTTCCCGCTTTCAGGTACTGCGCCAGGCCATCCGCAATCGTCTGCATCTGTCTTTCAACTTGGCCTTGACCTTCCGGATGATATGCCGTTCCAAATGTGTGTTTAATCTTAAACACATTGGTGACCTTTGTCAGTACTTCAGCTGTAAAGTGTCGTCCGCGGTCCGTATGTAGGATGTGCGGTGCTCCGTGTACTAATATCACGTGCTTCACGAACACTTTAGCGAATTCTTTGGCAGTTGCCGTCTTCATTGGTACCGCTATCACATATTTCGTCAGCTGATCGATGAACACTGCTATGTATTTATATCCGCGTTTCTTCGTTGGTAGCAATGGTCCTTTCAGATCAGCGTACACTCGGAAGAACGGGTGTCCCACTTTAATCTCTTGCAATTTACCGGGTGGGCATTTCCTCGGTGTTTTGCGAAATTGACATCCTTGACAAGCGAGTATGTAATTCTTTACGTCAGTACTCATTCGATCCCAATAATATCGGAGTCTGATCGCTGATAATGTCTTTTCAAATCCCAAATGGCCTGCTGCTTTCTCATCATGCAATGCGTGGATTATCGCTCTTCGCATTGACAACGGTACGACATATGACCTTTCAAGTTTTCCATTTTTATCTTTTACTCGGTACAATATGCCGTTCCACAACTGGTAATGCACTTCGAATTTCGATCTTGTTTCCGCGTCTGGTAGATGTTCCAATTCATCTATAATCATTGCCAGATGAGGATCCTTCAATTGTTTGTTTCGCAATTGTAGATTGGAGTCATCCTCCTCTTCTTCGTCACCTTGCAGGTTAACGATGCGCACTGTTGCTGTACTGAGTTCGTTCCAATCTCTGATGACCTTGCATCGCGGTAGCGGTTTGTACCTCTTTTTCGTCTGTTTTGGGAATCTCAGCAACTTAATTGGACACTCGTTCAACGCTTGTGTAACTTTGTCCGTTTCCCAAAGGTCATCTCCTTTCTCCGCTGCTTTATCAAGTCCAGTGACCTTTCCATTATGAACTTCGGCCTCTACTTCAAGTCCGGTGACCTTTAAGTCACTAACGGTGGGCAACCAACTTTTTACACGATTCACATTAGCTTCTATTTCAGCCGACTCATTCGCCGTAGCTGAAGTGACCTTTAATCGTTTCTCCCTCTGTTCCACCATCTGCAGGAACAGCTGTCCAACTTCAATTGCCGGTTCCTTCGTATCAAACTCCTTCTTGTAATCCTCGAAGTTTGGAATCTCATCGAATTCCTCTTCTTGACACGTCGAGCCTTCGATTGGCGCTCTTGATAACGCGTCCGCGTTGTCGCAATATTTCCCCGGTTTATATTCAATTTTAAACTGGTGACCTTGTAGTGCCATTGCCCATCTTGTCAAACGCGGGTTCATTCCAACTTTGTTCGTCTCTGACCTTAGCAGATTGGTCAGCGCCTGATGATCCGTCCTTACGGTGAACTCTGCGTAATCAATGTACGGCTTGAATTTCCTGACAGCGAACACAACTGCCAGACATTCCCATTCCGTTACACCGTAATTTTTCTCCGCTCCATGTAAGACACGACTGGCGTACGCGATCGGATGTCCATCTTGTGACAGTACGGCTCCGATTCCTTCTTTGCTCGCGTCGCATTCAATGACGGTCGGTTTCGCGGGTTCAAACTTTGCCAGTACTGGACCTTCACACAACAACTTCTTCAAACTATTGAACTCTTCTTCATGTACTGCCGTCCAGTCCTTTTTCACGTGCTTATCTTGTCTCAGCAGTTCATATAAGTGGGAAGTCTTCTGTGCGTATCCCATTATGAATTTACGATAATAGTTCGCCAGTCCAAGGAATGACCTTAATTGTCTTTCAGTCTGAGGCCGTTTGAATTCGGAGACCGCGGTGACCTTTTCCGGGTCCATACGAATTCCGTCCTCGCTGAGTATATGACCCAGAAATCCCATTTGTCTCATTCCAAATTCACACTTGGTTGGTTTAATCGTGAATCCCGCTTCAACCAGACTCATTAAGACATTTCGCAGATTCTGCATGAAGATCGCCCAAGTCTTTCCGGCGAAGATTACGTCGTCAATGTACCCGAAAACGCAACCCTTTCTTTTCGCTTTCGAGAGAACTTTATCCATACACAATTGAAATGTTGCTGGTCCGTTTCAAACTCCAAATGGCATTCTTTTAAACCGGTACATTCCATCTTGTGTTACAAAGGTCGTCTTATTGATTGACGCTGGGTCCATTGGGATCTGCCAGAATCCACTTTGTAAATCCATTTTTCCGTAATATTTGTTGCCTGCACACGCGTCAAGCAGTTCATCTGGGTTCGGTAACGGGTAGTTATTCTTTCTCGTTAGCTTGTTAAGCATGATGTAATTGACACAAAATCTTGTTCCCATTGTTCCATCACCGTTTTTCTTTACTGCCAGCACGACTGGGAAACTCCACTCGGCGTCTGACGGCTCAATTACATCTTGTGCCAACATTTCTTCGATATGCTTCGTTATAAACTCACGGCCTGTCCAACTCGTTCTGGCCGGGTTACATTTAACTGGTTTCGCGTCTCCCGTATCGATTACGTGAGTGACCCCTTTCACATCTCCATACGGTTTCTTGGATGTCGGTAAGACTTTCCAGAATTCCCAAAACGCGTTATACACCTCGTTTTTCTGTTCCTGGGTAAGGTCAGGTCCCAATTTCAGGTTTTCGATTATCTTTTTCAATTCAGCTTTCGTTGTATCATCCACCTCAGGGTCTTCGAGTACGTTCTTTACTGTCCCTGCGTTGACCTTTACATTTTCCATATGTTCATACGGCTCAACGTAGCCAAGAAGCTGATTTTTCTTCACAATCCGGTATTTGCTGCTGTGATTCGCAATGACGATTTCGAAGTACTTTCCTCTGTGGTCCGTTACTCCTGCCAATGGTTGCACTTCCGTTTCCACTTGTGGGACCGGTGTAAACATCAACTTGTTTTGGGCAGGTGCGTATTTTCCCATCTTGACCTTTACGCGTGTGCAATTGGACGGTTTCAATTTGATTCTTTGGTCACTGTAGACTTTGATCACGTCTTTCGACATCCTAGCCTTTTCCACTTTCAATCTTCTGACTTTAATATCCTTTTCTTTTTCTTCATCTACTTCGTCATCCTCATCCAAGTCCATTAAATCCTCTTGCTCCGAAAGGTCACTTACACCTGAATCTTCCGAAGTCGTTGAATTATCACTTGAACTCGTCCACTCGGAGTCGGAGTTACTGCTCTCATATTCTTGTGCAGTGGCTTGACCTTTGTCAGCCTTTTCGAGTGGACGCTCATCAACTCCTTCATCTTCTGATGAAAGGTCACTTTCGTTTTCCCGTGAATCGCTAAGTTTTTTCACTTTCGAATTTTTGAGCAGGGGTTTGTCCCCTTCTTTTGCCTTTCGCCCATTTCGTGCAGCGACTCTCGGGTGACTCCTCGCTACTCGAATTCTCGTTGGTGACCTTTCTGACTGATCGGAGTTTGGCCTTTCTTCGTTCGATTTTAACTTTTCCAATTCGTTTATTTCTTCTATACTCGACAGTGGCTTTTCGGACAACTCGACCGGCGGACATTCCTCACCGTTGGCGAGTGACCTTTCCCCGTTTTTTGCCTCAGTTACTGGATTTTGTTGTTCGTTCGATATCCTTTCAACTTCCTCTTTGAACCTTTTCCACATTTCACCTCTGTCCGTTAACATCTGTGCAATGTCGAATGCCGACTTTGAACTTTCTTCCGTTTCATTCGATCCTCCTTCAACTATCTGTTCAACTGGTTCCTCTTTTTCCGCTTCTTTTACGGTCCCTTTTTCAACTTCATCCTGTTGGACTGTTTCGTAACCTTTAGGTCGTTTAGGACCAACAAAGATGCAGTTTGCCATCAGTTCTTCGGTAACCCATTCGTCATTTGGAATCGTTTCATACATGCACCACGTGTCGCCACCTCGTTCTGGGTAATCCACTCCGTCTGGATCTGGTGCAAAGGTCACCTTTTTCTTTTGCATTAATCCCGGTAGCCTTCTTTTCCGGGTTACCTGTAGTTCTCGCATCTCTTTTACGTCGAATCTGGGGATCTCTTCTTCGAATTTATTCCAGTATTTTTGGAATATGTTTTCGTTCCCCTCTTTTAACGCGTTGTAATATACTTCGAGTGATTCGTAGACAGGGGTACCAAGTCCTGCCGGGAAGATGATCGTTCTCCCTTTGCCTTTATACATGTGGTTCACACGGAAGTCCCAGAAAAGGTCAACTCTCGCTTCTTCCCACATTTCTCCTTCTTCGGTCATCTCTTCTATCTCTCGTTCAAATCTCCTTTCTGTTGCTACCGGATCGAGAGGATCTTGGATTCCTTTCTCCACACGTTGCACCCAATGGTTTAGCCATCTGCCTCTTCCAATTATAAAACTTTCCACGCATGACAACCACGTTCGATATCTATTCCAATGATATCGTTCGATGTTTGGTTTCCACATTTCGTTTGTCCGCATGATGCTTTTCACTTCCTTTTGGGCATGACCTTTAAGGTCTGCTAATGCGGCATTACATCTTGGCCATTCTGAAAGGTCATCTTGGGAGGCATTTTCACAACATTCCGTGCATTCCCATTGTGGTTGCACTCTGCACGGATCCTCAAAGTAACCGTGGTGACAACTCCCGGCTCGTTCTTCTGGAGTTAATGTCCTTTGACACGCTTGAGATTTAACCTTTTCGTGTACTGTGGTATCTTCCTCACATTCGATTGGAGTCACGCTTTTATCCTCAGAGGGTATTACGATGACCTCTGGTTCTTTGTTTTTTCGGTGACCTTTCAACTGTTCGAGTGCCCTGTCGCGGATTTCACTTGTAAACATTTGTTCCTCTTCAGTTATTCGCTTCAAAACCCGTAACCTTTCACTCTTTTTATCCTTCCCCACTTTAGCCGTCTTTATTTCCAGTGCCTCTGGTACTGGGATAGCTTTTTCAACACCTTCTTTTTCTGTGTCTCCTTGCTTACGGTCATCTGCGATCATACTTCTCCCGTCCGGGAGAAATATGATCGCCTCATCGGTATCTGGCGCAAGCGGTTCCTTTTTCTTTTCGTTAACTTCTCTGACCTTTCCACTTTCACTTTTCTTCTCCGGTGCCTCTGGTACCGGGATTATCCGTTGACTAATCTCATTCTGTTGCACTCTCGTCATTCCCGGTGCCTCTGGTACTGGGATGACCTTTTCTCTTCCCTTTTGTGTCAGCATTGTCCGGTTTAACGTGTTTTCGATCTCCTGCTGAATCGTTCGCAACTGCTCAAATGGTGACAATTCTTTTCGCGTCACCTTTTTCTTTTCGTTTCCCGGTGCCTCTGGTACTGGGATTAGCGTTTTATTAGCAGTTTGAGCATTTTCCTGTTTTGCGAGTTCGGTGACCTTTCCGACTTGTACTTTGGCAACTGGTTTTGGGTCATCTTCTTTTTCTTCTTCACCTTCATTGTCCATCAGTACGAATTTCTTTTCCAAGAAGTCAAATCCCAGTAACACTTGTACGTCGTCGCACTTCGGTCGGACGTAGAATGAATGTTCGCTAGTCTTTTTCCTTAAGGTCACTGGTGCTATGCAGTAGTGCGTCACCAGGAATCCTGACGTTCCGCTAATTCCGTTAATCTTCACTAATCTGTCGGGTGGCAATGGGAGCATATGAAGTCCATTCTTCTCGCAAAACGGTTTGCTGATTAGCGACGTCTCAGCGCCGGTGTCCAACATTGCGTTGACCTTTATGTCTCCCACTTTCACTTCGTGTGTGTACGCTTCAATTCTTTTGGGTAACTTTCCATTTTGAATCTTCAAGGTGAGAATCTTACATTTCACAGGGATAAGCGATACTGGTCCCGGATCCATATCGGAAGGCACTTGTCCTTTTGCTGGAGTGCTATGACCTTTCAGTATCTCGCTCAGCTTATCAATCCTATGTGGAACGTTAGTCCGAACATCGTAATATTTTCGCGGTTTTTCTTTGTTTGTTCGCTTCTCTGTAGCCTTTTTATCACCGATGACCTTTTCCACATTCTGCACTTGCTCATTTGCTTTTGTGCTATCCATGTGACCTTTAGTCACTTCATTTATCGTCTGATGGATCAGTTCCTCTTTGCGATTTTCATTTCGTTTATCTCTCAGCTTCTCAATGACTTCACTTGTTATTTGGTCCGCTCGCTTCAATTCGTCTTCTTCACTATCTTTCGTCTCATCTGGTGACCTTTCGTATGTAACCATGTCATATCCCTTTTCGGTCATCCATTCGATCACCTTCGCGGACACTTCATTATTCGTTTTCGTTTGATCAATTTGTGAAGACATTCCGTCTGTTCGGGCTGGTGACTTGTCATTGGCATCCTTTTGCAGTGCCTCCGATAAGTCCCGTGACCTTTCAACTGCGCCACTCTGTTGCATTTGCGCCATCTCGTTTGACCATTCTTTCTGTTCATTTTGCGCTAAGTCCTGTGACCTTTCGTTGCGCTTCATGACAAATCCGCCGCCTGTCAGCTTTTGTATGGGGACTTTTTCTCCATAATTTGGCGGTTTATCCTGTGGTGGAGCATTACGTGAATGATTCCAGTCAGCGAATGTCTTCTTATATTCCTCTGGATTGAATACTGGGACTGGGTTCGATGACCCTTGCGCTGGTTTCCCGGTAACCAACTCTTCCAGTCGCTTTCTTTCACATTGCGTTCGCAACTGTTGCATGTCCCAGTAGTCCTCTTGTGACATTCTTGCTTTCTGCTTTGCTTTCGGTGTCACAGGTATCCACATCCCGTGATTGCCATTCGGTCTGTAGGCCACTTTTTGCCAGATTTCCTTCCGTTGCAGCGTTATTGCATCTACAAGTGAGTCATCGGAGTTCTGTTGTGCCAATTCGCCATTCTTTTGCTGCGCTGTTCGCAGTGTCAAGTCTGTTTCTTGACCTTTTAACACGACGCTGTCGCCGCGACCTTTTGCATTCGCACTCGCTCCTTGACCTTTAACTTGGACTTTTCCAACAGAAGGTGACCTTTCATCTTTACTAATGACGGTGATATTCTGCTTAATCCATTCTTGCCTTATTCGCTTCTCTTCTTCGTCTTCTGAACAATTCCAAAACTTTGGCTTTGGTTCCCCGTAACAATCGCACCTTGGCTCATTCGCCTTGTCGTTTTCTGCCAAAATTTTTCGGGATTTTGCGTGCTGTTCATTTTCCTCTTGCGCAGTGTCGTTCTGCGGTTTCTTCTGATTCAGGAGCGCCTGTTGAATCTTTGCATTTCGTTGTGCGCGTCGTAGCGCTAACACTTCTTCGCTGCAGTACGGTGACCTTTGATTTTGCTGCACTTTTTGCAGTGTCGCGTTACCGTCACGACAATTTCCACTCGCAGTACCATTCTGCGGTGACCTTTTATCCACTTGGATGTTTCCACTCGCAGTGCCATTCTGCGGTGACCTTTCACTTTGTGACGGTATACCTATAACCGTTCCATTTCCTCTTTGCGATGACGGCATCCATATAGCCGTTTCTCTTTGCTGTGGCGGCATCCATCTAGCCGTTTCTTGTGGTTGCGGCATCCATATAGCCGGTCCACTTTGCTTTTTCGCTGACGGCATCCATATAGCCGTTGCAGTGGTCACATTCACTGCAGTACTATTCTGCAGTGGTGACCTTTCCCTTTTATCCGGTGGTTTAGGGTCGGGTCGATCAGTAAGCTCACCGGTGCCTACTGATCTTGCCCGTTTCCCTGAACCGGCGCCCCACCTTGTTGTACGCCTTGCACGTTTCCTTGCACATTTCCTTGTTGTTGTCCGTTATCGTTTGCCGGGTTAAGATTCTGTCCGTTGCCATTGTTATACTGGCCACCACCATGTTGGTAGTTGCCTTGGCCGCCTCCATTGTTCTGGCCTCCTCTGAAATTTCCGCGGCCATAGCCTCTGTTCCTTCCTCTGAAGCCGCCGCGGCCGAAGCCACCACGGCCGTAGCCGCCATTCTGGCCACCGCCATTTCCATTTCCGTAGTTTCCGTTGCCTTGCTGGTTCTGAAAGTTTGCTTTCGCCTGATACCATTGCGTTATCAGGTCATATCCATTTGCGACCGCTTGGCGCCAACCACCAAGCCCGCGCAATCGTTGCCACTCGTTAAAGGCAAACAGGTTCGGGTTCTGTTCTGGTGGTGTGTTAGCGAATTTGCACCCCTGTGTCTGATGATTGCCGTACATACAGTACTGGCACATCTGAACGTTGTTCGCCACCCATCCGTCAATCATCTGGAACTTAAACTCAGTTCGTGACCCTTGGTTTTGCTGTTGATTCCCTCTGAAGTTCCCTTGACCTTGACCTTGTCCCTGATTCTGGAAGTTCCCCTGACCTCCATTCCAATTTCCATTTCCGTATCCATTTCCGCCAAAGTTTCCGTTACCCCCTCCTTGTTGTGGTAACACGACATTCATAGGGACCATATTCTGTGGTGCGGGTGGGGCTACATTCTGGGGAGCCACATTCTGGGCTACTGGTTTCACTTGAGCTGCTGCCTGTATCGCCGCCACCATCGCATATGTTATCGGTTGTCCCGTCTGACTGTCGATAAAGGTCACCTTTTCGGTGACCTCTCTGACCGGAGTCTCCACGCGGTACTCAACCGGCTGCTGGACTGGCGCAGCTGCCATTCTCTGTTGCGGCACGTTTTCAACTTGGCCTTGGCGGATGGTCACGTATTCCTGATTACGTTGACCTTTTGGTGCCTTGTATTTTTCTTCGCCCGTTGCCCAATGTCGGAAGAAGTCCTTCACATCCGTTGGCGTCTTGCACTTCTGTATACGCAATGCCTTGTAGAGTTCGTTATCCCCTCTGCATCCTTCAATTAGGAAGCCGACTGCTTGCTTCTCAGTGATGATTCTTTTTGCCTTGAAGCGCATCATCGCCTGGTAGTACTGGTCAAGCGATTCTTTCCCGAGTTCAAATTTCCTTGCATAGGCCTCACGTAAGCCTAAGACTTCTTCATCTCGATCACCGTATTCGTCTTTGAATTTGTCCATCCACTCTGTTATTGAGTATTCGATTCCATCTTCTGCTGCGATGTCCTTTTCTCCTTCAAACCATGTTTTTGCAGGACCTTTCACTGCACTGGCTATCTCAATCATGATTTGGTCGTCCGTCAACTGATAAGTCCTTTGGGTTTCTTTCACCAATCGTGTCCACCCACTCACTGTGTCACGACTGCCGTCAAAGGTCATGAGTGGTGTTTTCCTGGCCATCGAGTTGAGTGCTTTTGTCAGTTGCATTGCTGTATTTTCTGCTCTCTGGTCATCGTCTTCTTCGCTACTTCCATCATCACTTTGATTTCGTTTCGCTTTTCCATAACGGGATTTCCTTGGACGCTCCTGCCGGCTGGGGGGTCTGTCCCGTCGTCCTTCATCAATGAACACATTTGTTTCCATGTGCGGGGGAAATTGTGAAGGGTCACCTCGACTCATATGCGGGTAACTTTCTGATGGTGGCTCTTTGTCATCTTTGGCCTTTTCCCCGTCCTTTCCGTTTTGACACTTCCTCTGCCAGTACCAGTTCGTAGCGGCATGTCGAAGTGGAAGCTTTTACCCGTGCCCGTTTCATGCGCCTTGCTGTAACTGGGCGGAGGGGACTCCACTGTTGCCGTTTTAACTCCATATTGTAGGAGTTGTTCATCTTTGTGCTTGTTAGACGTCTGGAGCGCCTTGTTCTCATCTTCCAATCGTTTAGTTCTCAGTTGAAGTTCTTCTCTTTCTCTCTTTAGATCAGAATTTTCCAGGTTGACCTTTCGTAAGTGTTCCTGCAGTTTAAAAGACTCCTGCTGGGTGACCTTTTCATTTTCCCGTTCCATCTTTTTGATGTGCTCGACCACCTCACTCGATTCGTTTTCGAGTTGCTGATACTGCCCAGCGGCTGATCTCAGCTGATCCTTGATTGCGATCAACTCATCATCTTTTGCCAATGCTGTGGTGGTCATCTCGACGAGGTCAGTGTTCAGCTTTGCAATCTCCTGACTCTTTTGAGCGACCTGTTGTTGCCACTCTTTGTCCTTCAGCTCCAATGTTGTGACCATTGTGTCCAGTCGCCGTGCTTCCTTCTGCCATTTGAGTCCTTCTTTAGTGACCTTTTCAATGTCTTCTGTGACCTTTTCATTCTCCTGGTTGACCTTTTTGATTTCTTCTTTCAGGCGTTCTCCTTCAGTAGCTGTGATGTCTCTTGCCTCTCGCATCGCTTTGATTGCATCATTGCGCAACTTCTCAGCTTCGTCCGCCCGTTCCTGATGACCTTTCGATTCTAGTTGCAGAGTACTGACAGCCTCCTCCCGTAGCTTCAGGTCATTCCTTAGTTTGAACGTCTCCGTTGCCAATGTCGTTAACCGTTGTGTGACCTCTGCGAATTTGGTCGCGTATTCGTCCCGTTTAGTTTCAGCTTCAGTGACCTTTTGACGCAACTGGTCACACTCGTCCTTTAATTCGGCTAAGTGCCGTGACCTTTCAGCTGATTCTTCTGACATACTCTCGTTCAACTCGCTAACCGCAAGATGACCTTCCATTTCTCTGTCATCTACCATTTTCAGGTACTCTTCAGCGAGTTCTTTTTGACGCTCGTATTTAATCTTCCATTCATCCGCTGCGCTTTCCAAGTCGGCCTGTTGTTGCTCCAGTTCATAGATACGAGCATCCAGAGTTCCTATCCGATTTTGATATTCCTGTTTCCTCTTCGTCACCAGGCCTTCCTTGGCTTCGAGTTCCTCTTCCAACTCCTTCACGCGTCTCTTCAGAGTTGACGTGGGACTGTTAGGTGACGGTGGTCGTACGTTGATGACCTTTCCTGTTTGTGTCCGTTCGATTAAGTGCTCCGGTATATCTTTGAAAGGTGTTATCCCTTCAGCACGGTCAGCCTCCTTCATCGCGGTTTGGAAGGACATATTCATCGTCGCTTCGTCGTCCGTGAAGTAAGACTCATTCGATTCATCTGAGACCATTGGAGTTGACCAAAGGTCATCGCCTGCGGTCTTATCATTCAGTGAAAGGTCATCCAATCCCAGTTCAGTCAGTTCCTCTTCGGTGACCTTTGTGTTTCTCTCATCCACTTGAGCCAGGTTCACATTTTTATCCTGCTCATTCGTTCCACTAATGGTAGCATCAAGCTGTGATGCTCCAACTGGTTCCGCTCCCCTTTCTGTGGGTTTATCCTCCCCTGTGACCTTTGTCTGGTTCATCGGTTTGCCTCCCGCCGTAGACGCGGGAGTGTGCTTCTGGTCGTCGCTGGAGCTTTCCTGATTAGCGACTGACTCGAGCGCCTTCTGATAAGTACTATCAGAGCCTCGTGAATCCTTCTTCTCGAATGCCTTGGGCGCTCGAGTGTTCCGATCATGTCCAACTGGAGGTGAGTACGGGTACAAATCTTTTTTGTACGGATTTGGTGCACCTTGCTGTGAGCTTCGGGAGCTTTTGCTTCCCTGACTGCTGTTGGATGTCGGTTCCTCTTGGTCTTTGTCCATGTTGATCGGATAACTTGGACGCTCCTGCCAATTGTTCTCACACACACGTTATTGTATGGTTTATTCAATGATCCTAAAGGTCACTCTGTACCTCCGAAATTTTTCTAAGTCCTTATTAAAGGTCACTTTTCGACTGAAAAATTTCGACTAAGTCCCGTGTAAAGGTCACTTTTTCGATAAAAAGTTCGAGAGATTTGCCCTAAAAGGTCACTTTCGGACAAAACTTCGAAACAGCTTTTACAGTTCGAAACACATTAGGAAATGAAATCCTACAGCTGTTGATATCGCTGTACTACTATTCAGTTCAATTTCACTTCAGTAAGGGTCACCGTTTGTCAATTTCGAATCGTAAAGGTCACTTAAATAGGTCAATCCGGTCAATTCCAACTTTTCGGTAAAGGTCACTTTTCGAAGTCAAAAGTCCTGTCCTGGTCTCAAAGGTCACTTTCCGGCTCAATTCAACTCAAAAGGTTACTTTTCAGCTCAATTTCTGTTAAAAGGTTATTTTCCCGTTCAATTCAAGCTAAAGGTCACTTTTAAGCTCAATTCGATCAAAGGTCACTTTTCCTTTGTCTAAACTCAAAAGGTCACTTTCCGTCTCAATTATCTCATCTCAGATCGAATTTCCCATTACAGTTCGAGTTCAACGGAAAATACCCATTTACGTTGTTTACTTCGTTCCTATTGGTCCGCTAGCTCAAATTATTCAGTTCGAATTTCGACCAATCACGGCTCAGATAACTGACCAATCACGTTAATCCGTTTAAAATTTTTATCTGCCTGACGTCACGGTCAACGGCCAGACATGCGCGCCGTGTGCAAAACTCCGCCTACTTCTACGCTCAGCTCAGTACGGACCAATGAAAAATGAGAATTTTACCATCTAACCAATCCCGTAATTAATAACGGGTTTTCTACCTGTTTCCTCGTCCGTTCCACGAGAATCGATCCAGATGATCCAGATTCTTCTTCCACTGTCCGTTCCCGCGCTGCCGCCGGTTTTACCGTAACGGTTGTGCCGCACGCTTTTGGTGGGTTACTGTGCCGGCTGACTGCCGTAGCAACAGTAGTGGCGCTCTACTCCAGTTTGGAGGAGTCTGATCTGTCTTTTCCCGTGCGCCCCTTTTGGCGCTTCGCCGCTTGTGGCCCACGGCTTAGGCTTCGCTGAAGCCTTGCCGAGTAACGGTGACACCAGTGCAGGTCTTCGCTGAAGACTCCGCACCGAGGAACACCGCCGACTGAACTCTTTAACTCTTGCACAGCTAAGGAAACAGCACGGTTCTTCGCTGAAGATACCGTACCGAAAACCAAAGCTGGAGATCCACGTCCGATGAGGCAGTTTCACCGCTTGTGGTGTGCGCTTTGCTGTCACACAGACCTGTGCCTTACTGGTCACAAATAACACGTCAGATAACAGGCCAAATTTGCCTGACACAAATCGAATCAAATCAGAGAACCGCTGTCGGCTCTGCTACCATCTAATGGTAGATCCAACAGTGATCCAGATACGGAGACCTAAACGGAATAGATCCCGTGGAAGCGAGCGATACGATATGGATCGCGAGCTATGCGGAAACACAAACGTCGCACCGTAAATCGCTGACTTTTTAATATTGAAAAGTCTGGAGAACAGAAAATCAATAATGATCGGCGCAGCTCGATCGTAAAGCGTGGAGCCCATTCAACAGTGTGTAACACTGTGCAGCACGTGCTATGCCGCGCCCACTAACACAACTCAAGCCAATCAGAAGAGACACAACACAGACACGTAATCCTAAGGCGTAGCGCCACAGGCGTAGCGCCACTGACGTGAACGCTAGTGATCCCGGTCTCACATTGCAATAGCGTGCGATGCGTAATGACAACCCTACATGGCACCGGCTTCGTGTGCATGCACGAGAACTTTTGCGTACTCACCCTCAGAACCACTTTCTCGAATTGGCTTATGGCAATGTGTAGCCAAGTGATCTGCTTGCCTGGCCATGAAGACAACCGGTTTTGCAATATCCGGTTGGGGAATTGCGGCTATCAGAGAATTCTAGTAAGTTTAATTGTATTTAGGTGTGCCGTGCACCAAAAGTCTTATTATAGACCGATCTCTTTCGAATTTTGCATGAAAACGCACATTGGCGTGGAAATCATTTTTATACCAACCCACGGTTTAACCATGTAAAACCAAACTATACCAAATCACGGTTCATATTAATTTACGTCTTTAAGCAAAATTTTACGATCTGTTAGTACCTAATGTGACTTTTGGTTCGCCTCCGTGCGTTTGAACCGCATTTTTGAATTTTAATTCTTTCATAACGTTCCAATCGGATATTGCACGCACAAATGATTCTCACGCCATTGTACACATCATTTGGCTACGCAGTGCCATAAAAGAAAATTTGTTTGGGAGTGAGCGAAATCAAAAGATTTTGTTCATGAAAACCAGTTAATTTCGTACCATGTACCGTTTCAGTTCCTTTAAGCTGAATTCTCATCTTACACACAGCGAGAGAGTGTATTGGCCTGTTTCTCGATCAGGGTCTGCATGCTGTGGGCGCTTCTTCCGCCGAAATACGCCAGTAATCGTCAAATAGTCCTCGATATCCGTCCGCTGCACGCTTGGAGTCCCAAGAACGGGGAATTTCACACTGAAAGCTACAAATGCGAGTACACATTCATGACAATGCTGGATCGTACTATTGGTCAACAGACCAGAACGGTGACATTATTCGATAATGGAGGGAATACGCGCTCCGTGTCATTAAAGCTGTTGGTCTTGGGTGAAGTATTGGAACGAAAGGGCATTCGTCTGCACTTCCTAGTCGTCAAGGAAAGTGTTGATCATTATGGCACGGCAAATAGTGGGTTTCTGGGTCTAAGCAACAGTAATCAGGATAACAGCTATCGGTGCACTACGCTGCAGAAGTTGTGGGCAGTCTGCAACGAACTAGTGTTGGTTAATTACAACGTGTCCCATTTGAACTCCAACACCCCGATGATACTGGCAGGGTTGTTCCGCGATATCACTGCCGCATGGCTGGGTACGATGCATAACGGCAGGTTCGATCAGTCTCCCTTGGTCGTGAGCATTCCTTATCTGCACTTTCGCACGACGGACAACGCCGCGGAACAGTGTCGACGCTTATTATCCACCCTCAATGACCACTGCCCGGTCGTTCCGCTGCGCGTTCACGCTAAGGTGACGGCCGTGCATGCGCGCTGGAAGGAAACCTTGGTGTATCCGGATGAGTGGAGCCCCATTCGCCACTTTTTTAAAATGTGAGTTGACTGAGTTCCGGGGAATTACTGATATGCGTCTCGTTCAAAGTGATACTTGTTGATAGGTTCGGCGCTTTCAGTCCCGAGCACACGGTAGCGTGGTGGGATGGAATGGACTTGCGCAATTTCGATGTGACCATGCTGAGTCGGTTGGCCCTGCACCTGCTGGATGGGTGCTACACAGACTAAAGGGGACCATTATTAGCGGAGGTTGACCCTCTTGAAGTTTCTTAAATTTAGTGTGTCTTGCACCACGCTTTCTTTTATTGCAGTGTACCATGCTTTATAGTGTTCTGTGTCGCGTGCAAGCGTTCTTTTTTGTTTAACCTGACATTTTATTAAAAGGCTGGAGAATGAACAAATTTTCAATGTGCACAACGATCAGGAAATCCTGCATATGGTGGTTGTTAAAATATTAAAGGAAATGCTACGGCTATGTCAAGTACGTTACCTTTTAATCCATAGTAGGATAGATTTTTGTTGTTTTTGCAATGTTTAAATTTTGACTTTAAAGTAGTGTGTCCGCCCTTGTACCTTGCTTTAATTATGGAGTTACAACAAAAATTGTCCTGGAAAATTATTATAGTATTGTACAGCTCAGGACCAAAAAGACGCATAACCCCATATCCAGATATCCGTACGCATGTGGCAAGTGGACTTGTGCGACAACCGGATATTTTAGCTGAGTCGTACAGCGGACTGCGCCACATGCCTTCGGAATGCTGTGGGTGGGATTATGGGTCTCTATGGCCCTAACCTGCATCTGGGCTGTTAGTGATTTCATTGCTGTGAAGGTAAAACATATGTTATTCCGTTCTCAGTTTACTGGATTAAGTATTCTTTGCGGATAAACAACCTAATGATTTCACGCATCGCATAACAACATGCACTATTCCAAGTAAGTAAATCAGAGAAGAATAATATTTATTAAGCTTGAGTATAGTGAACAGCGTCATGAAAACAATATCAACAAATCAAATAAAAAAGTGATCCCGGTTCAATCGTGAGGAGATGGTGGGCCTGTTGGTGGCCAAAACCAAAACCAACTTAACGTTGAAACAAAAAGGAAGTGGATCGGGACTCGCCGGTTCGAACAAACAACCTCTTCCCGATTTCTTTAAGCATAACAATAGCACCTTCACACCATGGGCCAAAAGACTCGCATGCCGAAGGAACAAAAAATGACATATGTCCAACATGGTGCGGTATTTGCTCTTCGAGTCTTCACACATGGCAGTTGCACGTGCAGGAACGAAAGCGATACATCTAAAAGTCACGGTCGAAATGCCGTAGAATCGTTAATTCTTGATAGCCTGTATGTAGCGTATTTGTTTATCGAGATATGGCGAAAGAAGATATCATGGGAATAAATATCCATGAATATATTGAGTTGAGGAAACTCTATTTTAAAAGTTTTTACTGGTTTGAAGGAACTTTAGACTTTAGAGCATGTGCACTGTGACCGGATTCAAACGCTTTGCAGCCGAATGCGGTAATTCTGAGCAGTAAATATGTGCAGAAACGGGGGAAACAAAACAAACGCATTAGCGGGTGGACCACCGAATGCGTAGGCATATTATCTGCAGTTTGTATTGGACATTTTTACTGCATTTTAATTGTAATTACAATCTTCACGGAGCTTACAGCTCCGCTGAAATTTCACCTCAATTGTTATATAATGATTGAAGAGTTCGGTCAGAGAATGCAGCAACGTGACAAGGATGCATCCTAGATCCGGGATAAAGGCTAAAAAATAACCGCTTCTCTCTCACCATCCTTGAGCATATTATTGTGGTTAGGTATCCATACTGTTTTACCCATTTGCAGTTTCAATCAAACAAAACAGACTTTTCTCTTATTTTCCGAGTTTTTTCTAACGTTTTAAACTCCCCTCAGAATGACTGAAAGATCACTGGAAGCCAGCTGCGCCAGTCTGCCATGCACCTTTCACGATTTACCTGAGGAGTCGGTATTGCACATCTTTTCCTTCCTGGACATTATTGATCGCACCAATTGCGCAGTCTAAGTGGTTGTACAATCTGTACTCAGAAACCCTTGGTTTCGTTTTGACAGACCTGATAGTTAATAAAATGTGCGAATCATGTATCACTCTCATGTATTTATTATCATCCTGTTGCAGCGTTTGTTGCCGATGGAAATCCATCTACCGCGCCGTATATCTTCTGAAGACGGTAATCGTTGATCTGAAACAAATGGGAAACGTACTTGCCCTTGTCGCTGACACCCCGTCCACAGCATGGCCCAGACGATAATGAAGCGCGGTTCGACTGGGCTGTAGCGGAGGGCGCATGGCATAAGCGACTGATCCGGCGCTTCCTAACCAAGAAAACCCGCAACGTCATCTTTCGCCGGCCACCGGGAACCGAAGTCCCCGAAGAACGCTGGGAATGCTACCGCTGGGAAGAACTGATGCAAGAGGAACCACAAGATCTGCCCATGTGCTGGCTTTTTACGTGCTCCGATATTCAATACGAGATGACCGATGTTCTGCACCAATCTCTCGATTGTGGCAAGAAGAACGCTAACGGATGTATGGTGACACTGCAGAACGTCCATCTGTGCGCCGATGATTTGCGCTACTATCGTTTGGCGCGGTTTGTCAATTTGCTGAGTCTGGAGAATGTCACTATGCGCTGTCACTTCTCCACTGGAATTTACTCAACACTGGACGAACCACGTGCAACGCAGGTTAGCAATCAGACCGTGTGACCTTTTTACGGTGATAGCTGGGAAAACGGGTTTCTAAATAAACCAGCTATAGTTAGCAAAATTTTGATTTCCGTGAGCCGGTTGGAGAATGACGTTGCGGCTGTACCAGGTGTTTACGTACCACGCGTATTTAGCCATATACTCTGTACATATAATGCCGCAAAGTCATACCCCAGCGAGCTCAAGTACAGGGAGTGCTGAAATGCGCTGCTGACATCCTCTCGTATTTATAATTTCCTTTTGACAGGTTATGCTGACTACAGTCATTGACAAGGCATTGGTTGAACGGACAAACGGAAGGTGGCCAAATGAAGGTGACCAAAAGCACAGAGATACACAACTACAACGCGATGGAAACTACAACGCGATGGAGCGGTATGCGATGAGCTGAAATGAAGGTTTTATACTCAAAAAATTTATATAATTATAATGCGGTATGAAAGTTAGATTTTGGTTCTGTAGTACGAGAGAGATATTTTATGTATTAAGAGAGCACATTGGCAGCGTATCTGCCCTAAAAGAAAAATGTTTTCTGCCTGGTATGTTCTTATTACATCTGCAAAAACGAAAGGTCATGCAGCACCGTGCATAGGTATCATCTCTGGGAACCGGCATTCAAAATCTTTTTGTATGTGCCAAGGCCAGCCGAGCAAAAGGTCAGGCCAGTGCAAACTCGGCGAGTTACAATAAATTCGAAGCTGTGGTGACAAACTTGAGTTACAAACACACATATGTACTAAGCATCCGAATGACATGCACAATAGTGTAGTGTGGATCAGGGCGCCGTGCTGGCATCTTCGTCAGTTGACACAGTACGAATACCACAAGTGCATTTGATTTATATGCGGAAAAATTGGCTTTAATGCCACCTTGACACAGTTGATAAAAATCGAAGAAATGAAGGCAAAAAATGCGCAACCGAAAACTGTTGCTCTTTGCGCCGCACACCGAAAATACGTTTACTCAATGTGCAGTTGCATACGTTAAAATTTCAACTACATGCAGTTTTTTTGGCCTCGTCGGTTGTACCGTCAAGAAGGAACTGTATTATGTCTTTTAAAGTGCGTCTGACGTAACTTTTACCTTGGAGGAGATAGCAGGAGATCGTTTAAGCAAATAAAAGTTGTGGAAACTTTGACTTGTCACTTTGACTTGTTGTTTTGGGACTGTGATGTTACCGCATTTTGTGAAATTACAATCTAAACGTTAAAAATTATGGAAATATATTCGCAGTAAGAAAAGAGGTACTACACTTGCTAACTGCTTCTCCGATATCACTACGCGATAACGCTATGCATCGCAAGTTGCGCAACCGAAACCATGAACAAAATCCCTGCTTTGTATCTTTGCGGTAAGAACGCCAGCATATACATTCTATGGTACTGTGTTTAGTAGATTACAACAGTGACCTTCACGGATCTGAATGCTGTAATCTTCGCCGTAATTAATGGCTAACAAAGCCAATCAAACCGCAGCCAAATGATCTTGACGCAACCATGGTTCCGGAATGATGCTTATAATCGTTTTCGGTAAAGCTAATTGCTTGGTTAATCTTTTAATGCACTTACGCTGTTCGGACTGCTTCCAACATTCCGTCTAGTTTCGCACTTTTCTTTGCTTAAGAGAATCTGATGCAAAGCATTTGGAATACGTTAATTTGTGAAAGTTATACTCAGGCTATTTCATTATTACACAATGACTGACATTGTTATAGAAAACTCCAGCGGAAGTGGGCCATGTGTTTTCCATGATTTGCCCGAAGAATGTGTGCTGCACGTCTTCTCCTTCCTGGATATCATCGATTTGACTAACTGCGCGGTGTAAGTTTTCATCGAGACAAAATGTGCAGAAAGCTTCGGCGATAATCATTACCAACGAATTGATCAATTACACACTAATTAATTAATTAGGTTCTGATTGCAAATATACCGATAAAATTTGTTGCAGTGTTTGCAAACGATGGAAGGCGATCAACCGGGCCGTACTGTATACCTCCAGAAGACGGTCATCGTCGACCTGACCAAATGGGAAGCGTATGCGCCCATGCCGCTGACACCCCGCCCACGACCGATTATGGAGAACGGCAGTGGTGTGCGCGTATACTGGCCTGCGATGGAACAGCCTTTTCGCCGACTGCTGCTGCAACGCTTCATAACCGACAAAACCCGTAATGTTATTATCCGTCGCCCACCGGAAACGGCAGCCCCGGCAGAATACTGGTCCGGCTCACTCTGGGAAGAACTGATGACAGAGGAACCGGAGGATCTGCCGTTCTTTTGGCGTTATACGTGCTCCGATGTTGCACAAGAGATGACCGCGATTTTATACCATTCTAGCAACGTTGGCAAGAGCAGTGCCAGGAGATATATGGTGACGCTGCAGAATGTCCATTTGTGCGTGCATGATTTATGCCGCCATCGTCCTGCGCCATTTGTTACGACAGTCAATCTAGAGAATGTCACCATGCGCTGTCACTTCTCCACCGGAATCTTCTCATCGTGGTTCGAACAGCCACAGGTTAGGTTATTTGGTTTTATCATCGCATAAACTTTTTTAACAAAATTTAACCTTTGCAACTCATAGGACCTTTAGCTCTTTAAGCAAAAATTGCTTTTTGGTGAAAAAACCGTGAGAGCGCAGGCGCTGCCTGTCATCCGCATTTTTATAATCTTTCTTTGCTGATCTGACAGGTTGTTCTAACTGTCTCCATCGATAAAGCCGTGGTGGTGCGTGAAAATGGAAGGTGGCCTTGCGAAGGCGACCAGGTGTTTGGAGAAGTTAACTACAAGGCGATGGAATTCTTCGGTCGATTCCTGCCGGTCACATTCACTGTCGAGGAAGAGAATTTTCTCGGAGAATATCTCCAATCCGAAGACCCTATTGGCCTAACGCTGGGCTGTTTCTTACCAGAGTACGCTTAGGACAAAATGGTCGCATACCCAACATCTCCACATTCAGTACGAATGCAGCGCAGTGCACTGTACGACTGAGTTCAAAATATCCGTTTCGTACAAGTGCACTGCACCGCTTGCGTACAGAATGCTGGGTATGGGGCTATGCGACCATTTAGTCCTACATTGTACGTATCGCAAATTATTAACCATGTAGATTTTCCCCTCTAGAAACCGTCGGCTAAATTTTCAACCTTAACCCATTCAGCATCGCATTTCTTTAGTTTAGTTCCTTGAAGATTTACTTGTGTAATATTCTAAACTGGAAGCGAATATTAATAAGATTCATTATCCGTCTGTTAGACTGTGTAAAGTTCCAAAGTCGTTTTGTTCGCAGGTTCGTCGAAATACCGGCCGAAATCGATCTCCATGACATGTCCCCCATGAAATCCTTGGGACTAACGCTGAACCAGATCCGCACATGTCCACGGTGGCTGCAATACCTTATGCTGCAATTAGCGAAAGACCCTTGGCTTGCTTTATATCCGGTCGATTCTCGCACGGATCTGTTTGGTCCTTAAAGGGAAATATGGTCATCTGACTGAAGGTTTTTATTTGCACTCTTTAGCTGTGCATTGGTATTTTCTGTTTCTCTGACTAACGCACATTAGACTTCTTATTCTTACAGTAACAGTAACCGGTATGCGACGTAAGGGCATTAGTATTTATTCTGGCGTCTTGTCCGTCGGCATTCCGCAATTGCAGACTGTCCATCGTTAACCATATTATTAGTCGGCTGTTGAGCACAACTATCTTACCATATGTTCGAACTGTGTTGAGCCTCTGCATTTGTGTTCTTGGCGCCCCACACAGGGCGAGGAAAAAAAAACGTGGCGGTGGAATGGCTTATAATTAAACTTGGCAGATGCCACATAAAATCGGGCGAAGCATACTCAATTGGGTGTGCCCGGTGGGTGTCCCGAATGTAGAATTGCCGGTATAATGCAGTACGTATGGAGCATTCATATTTTTTTCCTACAATACCTTTATAAGACATTGCAAAGTATCAACAACAATGAAAATATTGAAAATAGAGCGGCTTCCTGGAGCGGTCAGGGCTAACCGACGCATTTTCGCACACCTTGGTCGTGCTTTAGCTTCGCGAGAATTAATCTCGCACTGCTACAGTTGTGCACTTACTGTAGTTGTAGAACATCGCCAGATTGTTCAATACACGCTCGCGCTCATCCGTATTGACACTAATATTATTTTGGTTGTGACGTATTGGTATGATATCTCGGAAGCGCCTGCAACATTGCGGTACCTCAGTGGCCAATGAAAATTTAGTAGTAACCCGTAGATTATTGCATGCCACGAGTTACGGTTCGGATAGAACACAGTTCAATACACTTAGCACTATGCTACTTTCAACTATGTGCTACTGTATTCCCGCGGCCAGTTGTTTCCTTATTCAGTCTTTGCGGTAGTGTTTAATCTGTCTTTCCACGATAACGGTATCATTCCGGTATTGATAACCGAGCCTAATTTCGTTCATTTGATTTACAAAAAGTGCTTACTTCAACGCCAAAATAGGAATTTCTTTTCTTCGAGGACTGAAAATTCGAGGAGTTGAAAGCTTATGATTAGGGTGGTGCTGCTGTATGTATCTAAAGGGAATTTATCCTCAATCTCTTTTTGTTTTTTGAGATGGGAAACAAAATTTCCAACACAAATTGCGCAGTCGACGAGTATGTGCTAATGTGCAGTACTGTTATTCTCACGCCGATTAGATTGGAAGGGGAACGTTTGGCGTAGTTTATAAAGCCAAAATTACGAGACGTGGTACTTATAGAGGAGATGATGCCCTTGCAGTCAAGGTGATTCAGTTTGGTACTCACTGCAAAGCAGCTCACGACCACAAAAGCTGGATGGAATCCCTTGAAAGGGCTGGAAAACTTACGGAACTGAGTCACGAATATCTAATAATTTATCATAAAGTTTCCATTATTAAAGCTTCCGGTGGAGTGACCATCGAGCTAGCAATGGACTGTCATAAAGTTGACATAACTCATATCAGTTGCTTGCCGTTGTTACTTTTAAATCTATGTTCCACAAAAATTTTTTTAGGAGACCTTGCCTCGTTTTTGATAGACGCTAAGAAAAACGAAAATCTTCTCAGCAGTTATCAAAAGATTATTCGTTTCACAATTCATATACATAGCCGAAGGACTGGATTTTCTTCACCGGAAGGGCATAATCCATGGAGATTTAAAGCCGGAGAACATTCTTCTACAAATCCTGAATGGCGGTTTCGAAAAACTGTTGATTGGGGATTTGGATGACCTAGTTCAAATGCAAGAAAACTCAACTTGTTCGGTGGATGTCTCACACTTGCGCGGTACGACGCGCTATATGTCGCCGGAAATGCTGCGAAAATTTTCCCAAGAATCCGTAGAAGCACCGGGACGGAAGAGTGACATTTGGAGTCTGGGTTGTATAATGCTGGAAATGGCCGAATGCCGGGAGCGGCAGCATGTGTCCACTAAACGGTTAGCAAAAGATAGGATCATTATCGATGCCGGCAGTAATATCACTCATCAACGGTATGTCACACTAATAAATGACAGTTAACGAGTTAATTGATGTTAATGTTAGCTGGAGGACATGCGCTCCCGCTCTTTCTCCTTTCCCCATGTGTAGCAAGTTACGTGAGTCTGTTGGTGGCGCTGCGCGCTGCCATGGCGCTTAGATCAAAGCGGCCGCCGTCATGCTGTTTGCGCTTGGCACTGTTCGTGTGCTCGTACTGGTTCTGCATTGCTTTCTGTCTCTGCTCCTTCGAGATCGTGTGCGCGCGAGTGATCTCTGTTCTTTGATCGGACGGTACAGGCCCCCTAACCACGGCGGCAGCCTCCTCCGACGGCAAGCAGGCCACCAGCTACGGCTGCACCTTCCTCGGACGGTACAGGCCCCCTAACCACGGCGGCGGCATCCTCCGACGGCAAGCAAGCCACCAGCTACGGCTGCACCTTCCTCGGACGGTACAGGCCCCCTAACCACGGCGGCGGCATCCTCCGACGGCAAGCAGGCCACCAGCTACGGCTGCACCTTCCTCGGACGGCACAGGCCCCCTAACCACGGCGGCGGCCTCCTCCGACGGCAAGCAGGCCACCAGCTACGGCTGCACCTTCCTCGGACGGGAGGCAGGCCCCTTAGCAACGACGGCGCCCTCCACCGACGGCAAGCAGGCCTTCGAAGGACGGCTGTACCTTCCTCGAACGGAAGTCAAGCGGCCTAGCAGCGGCGGCGTTTTTTCTCGGACCGCATGCAGGCATACCAAAGACGGTTGAACCCTCCATGAACGGAAGGGAAACAGAGCCAACAATTATGCCGGCGTCAATTGTAGCAGACATCAAGCCAGCAGCGACGGCTTCACCACTTCTGACGGCAAGGCTGTCTTGATCCAACTTCGGCTTCCCCTCCCACCGGCGGCCTGTAAGCCAACTTGACGGTTGCACCACCTCGGACAGCAGGGCAGGCTGTAACTAAGGCCGCACCCACCTCCGACGGCGGCAAGCCAACGGCGACGGCTGCACCTACCGGGGACGGCAAGGGAGGTGTTTTACTATGGCTGCACCCACGTCAAATGGCAAGGCAGGCCATGAACCACGGCAACATCCTCCTCCGATGGCCAGACACTACCTGCAACTACGCATTGTGTCCAACAGGAAGGTAGGCCTCCAACCACAACTGCACCTACATATGGGGACAACGCGTGTCCCTAACTACGACCGCAGCAAGGCAGCTCTCTGCCTAAGGCCGCACCTTTCTCCGACGAAAGAGGCCTCCAGCAACGGCTGCACCTATCTCAGACGTCAATGCAGGCCTCCAGCAACGGCTACAATTACCTCGGGCTGGCAAAGCAGAGCAAATATGTCGGCGGCACTCCGTTCGGCCAGCATGGCATGGCATCAGATATAGCCGCACCGACAAAAAGGCGGGACGCCAACGACAACTGCGCTATGTCTGACGACAAGCCGGACCTGGTTTTCTCTGGCACCTACAGCTATCCTCCACTCGTGGATGGTGTTACTGCCAACGAGAGTTTGCTGACCTGTACCTGGGAACCACAAAGACGAACCAATTAGAGACCTTACCGGACTACACTGCGCTAGCGTCTGCTTAACAAGCCTGCACAACAGCGAATTTTGCGATGGAAAGACCAGATTGCGCTGCCATACCACGATAGGATCAAGCACCGCATCAGCGACCCAACGGCGCCTGCCCTGGCGAGATAAGGATAGCCGAATTTTACCAACTTTCAATGGAACTCCAAATCCTTACCAATACATCCGCGGAACCGTGCCAACTGCTGCATCAATCCTTATACTGGGTTGTTTGGGGTTTTGTTTGGGGCCTTCGGTTGCGCAGGGCACTGGTCGCTCTCTTCCGCCGACCCCGGTCGGCCGGCTTTTCGCTGACCCACGGTCAACGCACACAGCCGATCACCGAGAGCACCAGCCTCCCAGCAGCCGGGGCTCCAGTGCCCCCAGTGGAGTCCGGAAGCGGTAACATTAATTGACGGTTTTGTGCCATTCGCAGACGCAGCAATCGAAGAAAACTTTGCCCTTCTCATCCGACAGTGTTTGGATCCAGTTAGTACTAACAGAACATCTGCAACGGCCTTACTGCAAGGATTACGCAAAAATCAAGTTATGATTGTATTTGTTGTGTGCGGCGGCTTCTTTAAAACTCGGCATTTTTGATATTCGATCCGTCAGCCAACTGTTTTGTTGTTCAAGACGCGCTCAGGCGGCCATCACCTTTAGACCTTACCACACATTTTTGGCTACAGTCAGCACTGTTAGGCACAGAAACAGCATACACAAAAAGGACAAATCCCGTTAAAGATACAGCCGGCATTGATCCTTTCCGTGAGTCAGAGTCATCCCTGCCAACGTGCTTTCCTGACCACCCAATTGCGGTAAATCATAAGATATATTTTTGGGACTACTTTGGTGTATTTCAGGCACTGGATGTTACAACGGGCCGTGTTGTGCGTCTTACAGTCCCTCCATCAACAAATAGGTACACTGAAAATGCCTGTATAATTGTTTTACAGAAATACGGCGGCACACGATTTTAACAAAACATCGCGGTTGCAGCATTGCTACGACCATACAGTCAGCGGCGAAATACGGTGAAGCAATATTTTATGCGACATTTCGCAACCTGCTACGGTATGATACGGCCACCAACAACTGGGAGTTTTTACCGGATCTGCCTGAATGGCGAAAGAGGTTTGCCATGATTGCGGTAAATGGATACTTATACATCCTCGGCGGAGAGATCGGTGACTGCCATGGTACAACGACCACAACCGACTGCATTCGTCTGAATCTGAAAACCGCTACATGGGAAGAGATGGAACCGCTTCCACGGCCCAGAAGTTACCATGCAGCTTGCTTTGTCGAAAATAAAATATATGTGTGCGGTGGGATAGACGCTGCAGGAAGCCCCGCATTAACAATAGAATATTACAATACTGATGGAAAAACCGGATGGTCGACCGTCGCCTTGTTGGAAAAGGGTGTCCAAGTGTTGTCAGGCTTTGCGGCCAAGATCGATGTAAAGACAACAGTAATAACAGCCATCTCTGTCAATTTGAATGACGGTACTGCTCCACGATTCCTTAAAGAACAATCTACTAAACAGCCCTGAACTAACGGATCGGATCACGTACGCCTGCGTACGCTTTTTGCTTCTGAAAAATTGGCTTTGAATGACCGATAGGTTTCATCGGCTGTACGTCTACATACCCAGACCGCTCATGGAATCCTTGGCCTTATCGATGGACTGAGTCTGTGCTGCATGTGACCTGCGTGCTTCAGTATCCTCAGCAGCATCAGTTACCAAAAGATTCTTTCCTGAGATGTTTGCGGACGAAAACCAAGCGGATCAAATTGCATGTTAAGGAAAACCAGGTTTTCTGGTGTGCTTGTGTAGAACTTTTTAAACTTGGTAATTCCTTTTTCAAGTTGCATTTTTGGCATTCTGTTTAACTAGCGCTGTTTAACTGTTTTTGGCATTCATAATTAGCACACATCAGTGACATCACAACCTATTTAGTGGGTCGGCCAACTTCGCCTTTGCCGTCCATTTGCCTTTGCCGTTTCAGTTTGCCGTTTTCAACTTTACCTTTGCCTTTGCCGGCGGAAAAGCTACCGTTTTTGCATTACTGTAACTGATCTCTGTTCTGGGAAGCCGCCGAATTTTTTTTTCCGCGGAGTGAGATAGTTTAATATGCAGAATATCATCTGAATATGATATCACTCGTATATGCAACAGGCTGTTATACGCACAACCGAAGCCAAACCCAAACGCCGATCATGCATTTTAAGTTTTCGACTAAAAGATCTTTCGAAATTCAAACAGCTTGGTTCTCTGAATCCCAGTTCACCTTCTTTACTATCTGGTAAAGGTATTCCTGATCTCACACTCGTTGAGCATACATCCGCACCCGATACAACGCCATTAGATATAATGAAATTTTTCGTAAGCTTTGCCGGCCTTTTGGCCGCAACTATCCCTAAGTGTTACCCAATCATTCCATTCTGGATGTAATGCACCGTTGCCACCAGCTGCCTGTACAGATCACATACAGAAACTGGTGTAAATTCTCTGGTCAGTCTAAGGATTGCCTCCATTATCAATGCTTCGGCGAAGTGGCCGTTGAGCTGCCAATGCAGTGCTAGAAAGGTGCCATTACTCATTTCATCCGTACAGAGTCTGTACTTGTGTAAGATGTGTAAGCCATTTTCGCTTTCGAAACTCACTAATACCCTACTTAATGTAATGATGTACTAAGGTTTATTCCCGAGCAGTCCACCTACCATGATCTTGCAGCTTGCTGCACCCATCACCATAATCTGCTGATTGTTACAACAGAAGAGGTTTAAACGTTCCGACCATGGTCCTAATAAGAGTATGTGCGTTTAAAAACAATTTATCGAACTGGTGCCAGTTCTGTGGTTGGATTAATTAATGTTTTACAGATACACGAGTACACATAAAGATGTCGGTAAGTAATTAGCTGTTATTGTAATTATCGGAGAGGCAAATCCGACGGTACAGTTTCTTAACGGAATCCGGTGGGCGCTGCGGTTCTCGTAGAAAGTGACTTAACGACATGCGACAACCTGCCACATTTAAATGCAGTTCCCAGTAGCTTCTTGGATACGCAGGAAATGATATTCTGCATACCCGACAGATAATTATACACCGTCATTACTTCGTTATTCGATCTAAAAGGACGATGGCGCAGTGACATAATGATACTCCTTTAGCCTTATCGATTTTCTTCTTAATATTGTCTAAGGGAACTGCGATGAGATAGGCTGAAATCATTCATACTAGAAAGTGCTTCTATCATTACGTGTTTACCGCATCAGCCAAAATGCACATTGTCAATGCCTCCATAAACTACACAAATCAATTGTTTGTCAACCAAACCAAGTCCCACCCACAAATTTCGGTCTCCACTGGTATCGGATGGGCAACGGCAGTTTTCCTGCAGAGCTTCAGTGGCGCATTGCTAAACATGATAATGGCCTGTTTGATTCTGGCCAACCGCCATTTGCGCAGGGGATGCGGCCTTTTAATGGGGCACTGTTTAATCGCCCATACAGTACTGTGTGCGTTCTCCTATCCGCTCAGCGCTCTGGCCGTTTACGGGAAAGTCACCAATCAGTGGACGACAAATCCGCTGTACTGCAGCGTCAACATGTGGATCCAGATGAGCTGTCGTTTTAGCAGCAACTGGATCGAGACCTACATTGCCGGCAACCGCGTGGTAGCGCTCTGTCTGCCCTTCAAATATAGCGCCTTCTCCAGCAGTCGTCGGCAAAATGTCACCTTGGCGCTAATCTGGAGCAGTTCGACGTGTCTGGCGTCATTAGGCTGTTTTAAGCTAGGGGTGCACTATCCGGTGCTGCCCATTGGAGTGTGTGGAATGCTGCAAAATGATGTTTACGGCTTGTTGACAATTGTAGCCGGTTATTATCTCCCGTTGGCGGCGGCAGCTGCCGGCTACGCTCTCGTGTATATAAGGATTCTGACCGAAAACCTCAAATACAGAAGACTGACGGGACGAGTAGACAGGGTCGATAGAACCAGACAGCGGAAACTGCAGAAAGCCAATATGGTTTTTGTGGCGTTTCTATTTAATCTTCTGTGCTATCTGATGTGGCCGGTCGTTCTAACAGCGGCTCCGTACTTGATTAACGGCACGCTGGTGCCGCTGGTTTTCGGAAACGTTCAAATTTTTGGCTACACCACCGATCCGGTAAGAGCCGCTGTTGAAACGGGAGCTAGCGAGATTGCACCAGGTCGAGCTGACAAAAATGTTAAAAAATGTTTCAGGTGGTTTTCCTCGTCATGGGCTCGGAGTATCGGTGGCAACTGGTTTATGTTTGGAGGAAAATGTGGAAGGGCCTGCCGCCAATCAATATACCAATTCGCATGCAAGTGCACCCAAAACATGATGCCGCTGCGAACAGCCTGCAACAAATAATGGCTTCGGCACGTCAGCAGACTTCCATGAAGTCGGGAAGCCTAAAGGGGAGCCTGGACCGGGCAATCTAAGAAATTAATTTCAGGGTCGATGTTTCGGCAAAAGAGTTATTTCTGCCGGCGCTCGACTCGAAGAAGAATCAATATCGACTATTGAGAATCTCTAATCTCATATGAATTCTCTGAAAACTTTTGCCGATGTACCAAAAATCAATCTTTTCATGGTTATACTGACTCGTCTTATTGAACATCATGTTGAGCCTTTTTTAAATTTAAAAATTGGCACCGAAAATCCGTGGTGGTGTTGTATAATTTGTCCGTGAGGGAAAACACGACCCTCGGATGTAATTTTACAGCTGATTTCAGTAACCGAAATCGAATTAGAACACGACAATCCATGTTTGCCGTTTAAGCACAAAAGGATACAGTACATGAAACACTGACAGAGGATACATTATGTACGAAAATTTCGTTTGCTTTTCCCTCTGGTCGCCAGTGCACTCCAGCGTACGTTTTCTTAGGTAGTATAGTTGTTTAGGCATCGCATGTGAGCTACCTAAGAATAGTACCAACTCAGTACTGATTTTACGGGTTACGTAATTCAACCGGCATCTTATACTCAAGAACATCCATAACGGTGTACGTGGAGTCGAGGACAATAATTACTTCCCCAGTTACTTTGTACCAGTGTATTAATTCCGCCGTTCGGGTTTCTGAACGGCATTCGATATGAGTTGCAGTTATTGGTCACTAGTCTGGGAAAACCGCCGCAGTTAATTTCCGTAATGTGAGCTTGTTGGGTACGCAGAATATGATGTCATATACTTCCAGCAGGTTATTATGCATGTTATAATTTCGAAGTCGTATTTAATGACTACGCACGTGCCATATTTACACTGCCTCAACGGAATTGGCTTCTTATAAATTTTCAGAACTTACTGAGACGAATTACACTAAGATGTTTCTTCGTTCTTCCTGAACATTGTCTACAGTTTGCATTACAACTTTTATGACAGCCGCCAAGATTTTCACCATGAATACCTCCACAAACGGCACAGAACTGCTGCTTGTCAATAAAACTACGGTTTCTGCCCCGATATCGGCCGCCGCGGGAATCGCGTGGGCAATAACAATTTTCTTGCAGTCCTACAGCGGTGCGGCTCTGAATATCGTGGTGGCTTGTTTGATTCTGGGCAACCGGCACCTGCGCAGGGGCTGCGGCCTCCTAATCGGGCACTGTTTAGTCGCCCATACGGGATTGTGTTTGATCTCTTACCCGCTGAGCGCCGTGGCGATTTACGGGAAACTGTTAAACCAGTGGACGACGGATCCGGTGTACTGCAGCGTCACCATGTGGATCCAGATGAGCTGCCGTTTCAGTAGCAACTTGATCGAAGCGTACACTGCCAGCAACCGCGTGGTGGCGCTCTGCCTGCCCTTCAAGTATCACGCCTTCTCCAGTAGTCGCCGGCAGAATTTGACGATGGCAGTCATCTGGATTTGCGCAATGAGTCTTGCATCACTAGGCTGCTTCAATATAGGCCTGCGTTATCCGCTGCTGCCCATAGGCGTTTGTGGGCTGCTGCCAAAAGATCGTTTCGGCCAGTTGACGATTGCTGCCGGCTACTACCTCCCGCTGTCCGCAGGGACCGTCTGTTACATTCTGGTATACACGAAGATGTTGGTCGATTACCTCAAGCGGAGAAGAGGACTAGCATCGGATAGAAGCGAGGAGCATAAGAGACGGAAACTGCGGAAAGCCAATATGGTTTGCGTGGCTTTTCTGTTTAATCTCGCGTGCTATTTAATGTGGCCGATTGTTCTGGCGGCGGCACCGTACCTTGTTCAAGGCCCGCTTATACCACTGGTTTTGGGAAACGTGCAGGTCCTGGGTTATACTACGAATCCGGTAAGTACAGTTGTGGAAGCCGGCGAACAAAGTTACAGAAACAGAGTCCGTTGGAAAAACATCAGTTGCTAACGTAATGTGTTAATTCTGCTGCTGTAGGTGATTTATCTTGTTATGGGTGCCGCTTACCGGGAGCAACTGCGGTATGTGTGCCGGAAAGTATGGAATACCATGCCGCTGATCCAAAGAAATGTCCGCACGCAAGTGTTGCCAACCCAAATTACGTCCGCTATTACCTTGCGACCAATCATGCCATCGATACGGCAGCATATGTCAACGCCGTCGGGAAGTCTGAATGGGAGTATGAACTGAAGAACTCAAAGAAATATTTTCCAGATTGACATTCTACCCAAGTTATTTCGAGAAGCAAACCTATTTTCCGAAAGATCGAGACAGCAAGAGTGCAATACACTTTACTTTAAGTTTCTGATTAATTTTATTCGCTTGCGTACGATGGCAGCAAGTGGCTTATGTGCGGTGCAACAGGGTTAATCATGTCGATTTTCTATAGTTGCCCGCATTTCCACCCGGTACGTTATAAAGCGGATAGTTTGTTCACTTTTTGTTCGTTTGCAAATCATCTTAGTAGCACTATTTTGCTTCCGATGCTTGGATAGCGCTTATACTGAAAAAAAACCAAAGTTTTAATAATCGAGGGAGAGCTCCCAGTCGAAAACGACATAACCGTTGCCGCTGCAAGCAGCAAACCCCTGTACGTTCCAAAAAATTAGGTGCCATACTATCACTTCTCGTCTCAAAGCTTTTGACTAAAATTCGAGATAATTCCAAAACATACAAAATATAAAAAGAATGGCTTTTGCCACCACCTCGCTCCACGTTCTGGCACCTCATCACCATATTTTGATTTGGATGATCTTAGGTGACGTAATATCTAACCTGCCAGGGTAATAAATTCAAACGAAATCCGCATAGCAATAATGCCGTTCTTGGCTCTAAACTCATGCTACAAGCTTTGACAGAACTCTATGCAGGTTATGTCAGTTAACTACCCGCAAAAGCATGTAGCCAACAAAAGAAATCTAGTGTTATTTCTGGTGTGTTTCTATTGAGATCGGTCTGTGTACCGTTTTCGAAGACAATTAATAGTATGCAGATACTTTACCAGAACGCCGTTGGTAGGCAATAGTGTATTTTTGATTTTTGAAATTACGCGTATCTGTGAGGTGTTAGTATATCCGCCGGGGGAGCTCCTAAGCCGGCTAAGCGGAATTCGATGAAGGGGTGCTGCGATTCTCGCCGTAAGTAGCTGAACACCAGTGCGGACAACTACGAGTACACAGCTCCGCATTATGTCCATTACCGTTACCTTGCTGGTTCAGCAGAAGTCTGCTTATCCAGCTAGGATTACACAGTTAACACCATTGTTATTTCGTTATTCGATCCAAATGATGTTCTGTTCCATGAATACCGGACGTCCGATAATTACATTCCTGTGGGCGTGTTTCATTTCTCCACAGTAATTTCTACAGATGTCGAGATAAAATTCATCCTGAAAACTGCTGGCACTTCCCATATCTTATGACATCATCCAAAATGTCGTCAACATCTCCGCCAACGACACAAAGCAATGTTTTCAACAAAACCCATGCCTTTCCAAATTTCGGTCTCCACTAGAGTCGAATGGGCAACGTCAGTTTTTCTGCACAGCTATGCAGCGCGGTACTCTACGTTTTAATGGCATGTTTCGTATAGGAGGATCGGCATTTGCTCAGGTGTGCGGCCTGTTACTGGGCACTCTTAAAATTTAATCTACCCACACAATGCTGTTTGCGTTTTGCTGTCCGGTGAAATCCCCGGCGGTTTACGGGAAAGCGGTCAATCAGTGAGCAACGAATCCGTTGTACTGAAGCGTCACCATGTGTATCCCAATGAACTACCGTTTCAGCAGCAAATAGATCGAGACCTACCTTGCTGGCAAATCTTTGACCCACGTCCGATCCGATAAATAACGTGGTTATAAAGAAAACTAGGAGATAGCATGAACGAATGTCCAAACCCCAGACCAGTAACGTATAATCCGCATTTAGGGATTCTGAGCGGAATTCAGCGAATGGCTGGCGCTGCCGTTTTGCAGTCATTGATCTCTTGTCTGGGAAACCGCCGCATTAAATTTCCGTAAGGTTAGCTTCTTGGATATGCTGAACATGATATCCTGCACATCCAGCAGCTTATACTGCATATGTCACTAATTCCGAGTCGTAATTATTATGCACGTGCGATCAATACACTGATTTAACGGAACTCGGTTTCTTCATAACATTCTCTGAAATCATTGAGACGAAGTGCGCGGCAATGAATCTTCCAGAGCACTATTCGGCATTGCAATTTCATGACAACCGCCAAAGTGTTCATCATGAATACCTCCACAAACGGCACAGATCTGCTGCTTGTCAACAAAACCAGGGTTTTATTAGAGATATCGGCCGACACGGTAATCGCATGGGCAATAACAGTGTTCCTGCAGTCATACAGCGGCGCGGTGCTGAATATCGTGATGGCTTGTTTGATTCTGGCTAGTCGGCGTTTGCGTACCGGATGCGGCCTGTTAATTGGCCACTGCCTAATCGCCCACACAGCGCTGTGCTTGATCTGCTATCCGATGGGAGCACTGTCGACTTACGGGAAAGTCGTCAATCACTGGACAACAAATCCGTTGTACTGCAGCATTACCATGTGGATCCAAATGAGCTGCCGCTACAGCAGCAACTGGATCGAGACCTACATTGCCGGCAACCGCATGGTGGCGCTCTGCCTGCCCTTCAAGTACCGCGCCTTCTCCAGTGGGCGCCGGCAGAATGCAACTCTGGCCGTCATCTGGATATGTTCAACTTGTCTTGCGTCACTAGGCTGCTTCAGTATGGGTGTGGATTACCCGGCGCTTCCCATGGGAAAGTGTGGGCTGCTGCCAAAAGATGCTTTCGGCCAGTTGACCATGACTGCCGGGTACTACCTCCCGCTGGCCGCGGGGACCGCCTGTTATATTCTGGTGTACAGAAAGATGTTAGCCGACTACCTCAAGCGGAGAAGAGGACTAGTGCCGGACAGAAGCGAGGAGCACAAGAGGCGGAAACTGCGAAAAGCCAATATGGTTTTCGTGGCCTTTCTTTTTAATCTTGCGTGCTATTTAATGTGGCCGATTGTTCTGGCGATGGCACCGAACCTTGCCAAAGGCCCAGTGGTACCACTGGTTCTGGGAAACGTGCAGGTCATGGGTTATGCGATGAATCCGGTAAGAGCAGTTGCAGTAGCGCCAAAATTACGCAGAGAAAACGAACCCACTGGAAAATGAACCGGCCCCCATAACATATTGTGTTACTTTCGCTGCTGCAGGTGATTTACCTTGTTATGGGTGCCGATTATCGGGAACAATTGCGTTATGTGTGGCAAAAGATGTGGAGGAACTTGCCACAGATCCAAAAAAATATCCAAATGGAAGTGCTGCCAGCCCTGTCAGAGGCACATGACTGCGCCTGGTGCATACGGCCCACCATGGACGTACTGCACTCATGCTTGCCATATCGCCTCTCTCGCTGTACGTACGTGTGCTGCTGCACTGCACTCATATCCGCTGAAGCGGATATATGCGGCGCACACACTGAGCATACTTGCTCTCTCGTCCCTCTCTCGCTGTATGACTCAGCGTACGCTCGCGTTGGATTGAGTCCAGTCTGCGCATCATCACACAGCTGATGGCACACAGCACGTGCTTGCCGCCAGTTGCTTCTTTCACGCCTTGACGAACGCTCAAGAGCTTTTCTAGCATTCACTTGCTTGCTTAGCCATCAGTGCTTTGTTTTGCTTTCCCTGCTATTACGCAGCATTGTTCCCTTTATTTGTCAATAAAGCACACTCGTGATCTCCTCGCGCTTGCCTGTTACATGGTAAGCAGATCGTCTGGTTTTCTTTCCCACGGAATCTTTGAGGAGACGGTGAAGGCTCAAATTACGGAGAACTCGTGAAGAACCCGAAAGTCACTGTCAGATAGATTGCTGAAGCAATCTCTGCCTTGACTTCGATCAGAACGGTCGCATCGTCTTACAGCTGAGGAACAACGAGGATCACTGAAGTGATTCTCACCCAGCTGGTGAGCACAGTTTTCTCGGCCTCTTCCACATCGAAGAGCACACTCCCAACTGACGGACCAGACTCGAACGAGAGTCTGCAGCGCGAACGGATTAATCCTATAATACGGGGACCTTCGCTTTGAACAGCGACCCGCAACTTTAACGGCGATTTTCAACTCGGAAACGACGGATTTCCGACCTCGGACGGAGGAAAACGACCGGAACCGACACCGACACCGACACTGGTAAAGTCACGGTTATAGGTCGATTTTAGCCGCAACTAGGTCGGCTTTTTACTTTCTAACGGTAGAAAACTATTTCTAGCCGTAAGTTTAAAATTTTCATCGGTTAAAAAGTAATTTCTGACGGAGAAACCGACTCGGAATTTTGCTTTTGGTCGAGAACCGACCTGCTAGGTCAACGAACCTGTCTAGACAGTTAGACAAAGGCTAACCGGCAACAGGTCGGAAATTCTCTTCATTTTAATTTCTAACGGTGTTTTGACCACCAGAAAATTTTCTTAATTAATAAAACTAATTCCTAACGGTTAAAAACTTCAAAATCCGACTAGATAAACTTTCTAGCCGACCTAAAATAATTTGTTTTTCTAACGGGAAATAGCGCGAAAATTCTCGAACTTCCTTGTGACGTCATAACGACCGTTTATCAGTACTTAAGAGGCAGCCAATCAGCGTGCAGGGAAAGTTCCCATAGCTTAACATAGGCGTGATTCATCGTTTTTTGCAAATTTTGCACGCGGCTCGCATTCTGTGACGTAGGCAGAAGTGCAAGACCACTTAACCTGTTACGTCACACTGGTCAGCACAGTAATATAGGACGTACTATACTGTACTACTATAACGTACTGTACTGTACCATTGTACTGTATACTAATACCCTGTGTACTGAGTCACCAACAGACACATCAACAACAACAACAACATCTCACCGGACGTTCCCGACCCTCGGAAGTTCCTGAACAAAAAGACGATCCTGACTTCACCGAACATCTTCACACAGAAGATTGTTCGACTTTTCCTTTCTAACCAATAAAATTCGTAAGGCTCCACCAGAGCCGACCTGACTTGACAACAATGTCGAATCCTCGAGAAGATCAGTACGCGAGAAAGTTCAACACCGACTATTCTCGGCGTGCGAACATGACCGGGAAGTACTCACTCCGGTACGCCGGTCAGGACAAAGTCAACCGTCCTCAACCGACTCGACTAAGTCGGCCGAGGCAAAGGAGAGACGCAACGAACGCATCCTCCTTGCCGACTCGAATCCAACTTCGGATGACAGTTTTGAGGACGCCAGGGATAAAACATTCCTGGAAGCCCCAGCTGACGTAGCAGCCCCGTCCCACCCGACCGGGGGGATGTGGAACAGCTGCAGGCAGAGACCACATTGTCTCATGCCGACCAACAGTCGAGCTCACACGGAGCTCCAGACTCGGTAACGGCTACAAAAGCCACCGAGCTCGGACGGCAATCACCCAACAGGACGGAAGAAGCGCCGAAGCCGACCTCGTCCAACATGGACATACCGACTAACCAAGTCGGACGGAAATCGCCGACCACACAGGTCGAGCGAAAATCTCCGATCAAAGAAGTCGGTAAACAATCACCGACTAGGGAAGCCGACCAACAAATGGTCGACCAGCCCTCAGTAAACGAAGTCGACCAACCGAAGGTCGACCTACCACTAACGAAAGAGGTCGGACAACCGACCTCGAACGGAATGGAGAAACCGACAACAGAAGTCGGCAACATCCAACCGATCACACAGGTCGGAAGGATTTCGCCAAACTCCAAGGTCGGTCAACAGACGCCGACCACAGAGGTCGGAGAAAAGGAAGTCGGTAACAAGCAACCGACTAGCCTGGAACGGCAACCAACCGACACAAAGTCGGATGCGGCCGTCCAGCCAACTAAATCACCGGCAGGAACCAAAGATTCCGAGGCACCGCCACGAAGCGGTCCTCATCCAGCCGGATCGCCGACTAACATGCCGGCACCCAACGAACGGATAATTTCACCGTTGAGCCGACCTTCGCCAACCGGAAGCGACTCGACTCGAGCAACCGAAGCTCAACAAACGGTGAAGTCGACTAAGGCGACACAAAGTCGACCTGTCGACCAGACACTTAGATCGTCACCACCGATGTTCGAAACGGGCGAACTCGGCAGTACTCCGTCACCGACGAACGAAGTCTTTGAGGCGACAAATGCATCAAGACCGAGTAGTGCGGACGGATTCTTCACAACACCACCTAAGTCCGATAAGGAGAGCCTTGGCTACCAGGCCAGCGCACTCGAATACACGGCCAAGAAGTGGATCGCGGCAACACCGCCCGAAAAGATCAACGATCTCGACCTACTCCGAGCGAGATGCCATAAACTGATCACACAGATCGTTTTGGCGGACAAAATCGTCGACTCGGCAGAAGGATCCCTCCGAAACTCGGAGGACACCCATAAACTCGAACGGAGGAAATGGGAACGAGATATGGCTGATGCCAACAAGGGCATCGCCACCCAACAACGGGAAATCGACCGGCTCAACGCCATATTGAAGCGTACCGACCAACCGTGTCGGCACGACATCGATGAAGCCACTACACTCAAGGGCATGTTGGATCGATCTATGGAAGCGGTCCACGAGTTAAATCGAGAACTCACCGGAGCGAACAAAGCGCTCGAAGAAGCACAGAAAGACCTGGCCGATGTTCAGACCGCACTGGTCGAGTCGGAACAAGCAGCCGGAGCGTTCCACCAGCAACTCAACACGGCCAATGAAGAAGCCGAGGTCTACCGAAACGAAGTCGATAGATACGTGGTGGAGCTAAAGAAGGCCGATAACGAGATCGACCGACTGACACAACGAGTCGACGAACTCGAGTCGGAGATAGAACTCCTTTTCGTCAGAATGGGACGTCGGTTCATTGACGAGAATGCTCGGGACATGGGCTTTCCTAACCAAAGGACAGCCGATGTCGACCTGGTGGAAGCAAACGCCCAGCTAGCCGACCAGGTCCACGGACTGAACAAGGTCCTCAAGGAGGAACAGAAACTCCGAGCACAACTGGAGCACAATCTGAACGAGGCCCACAAGGTAAACGAGGCGCAACACAGCCGCATCCTTTACCTTGAGGCTCGTGAAACCGAGCTGTACGAATTCGGCGAACAGGCCGCCCGCAACCTCACAGACATGATGCGGCAAATGGACGAGATGGACACGGAAACACGGTGTCTGAGGGAGGAAAAGAAACACCTGGAACAAAGCCAGGTCGAACTTTCCTCACACCTGGAACAAAGCCAGGTTAAGCTTCCTCCATACCAGGAGCGAAGTCGGGTTGAACCTCCTTCATACCGGACGTCCATAGCACAGGATCAACAGCCGTCACGAACAATCAGTGACATCCTGTGGGGAATCAACCCGACCCAAGAAATGGCGAAGAAGGAGAACAACACCTCCTACTTCGTCGGAGTCGTAACAACCGACCCGAGCGTGGGAACAATCCCACAGCCCCCAACAATACCGAGTGCTCCGGAACCGGAACACAACACGTCGACCGCGGCACCACGAGTGCCAACGACGAACGTGGCGACAACGACGTCTGCCGGTGCATATACCAGCACCTCGTACGCGACGCGGACAACAACGTACGCGCCGGTACCCAATACCAGAGGAGATCGGACAACGGATGCTGAACGTCTCCCAATCCAGCCACCACGACCTGGCATGGAGGCATATCGCCCACCACGGACGAATTCCAATCCGAACCTGCTCCGTCAAAACCCGCAGTTCGACTCCGAGCGCGGGCGAGCTCGGTCATTCAACACGGCTGACCAGCAGCAGGACGGAAGAAATGGAGAAGATAGCTCCGACCAGCAAGGTCGGAGACCTCCATACCGACCTACACAAAGTCGGATGCCGGCTCAGGGACACAGCCCGACCGGTACGGAAGAGTCTACGATCAGCCAAGTGGATTTTATCCGTCGGCGCCGAGACAAAATCGAGCGCCACCTCCACCGCAGAATCAGTACGGAGGACAGCCCCAACAGCCTCGTCACACAGACCAGGCTCAGGCTCGGTATCCGCAACAGGACGGATACAACGGCCATTACGATGAAGCCTACCAACAGGAGGCGTACGAAGACCAACAAGGTCACATGCCAAATGCTAACCCACCACCCGCCCCGGCTGCACAACAAGTTGCGCCGGCGGCAAATCCGATTCCTCTGGCACAGGATCCGGCGCACGTTGCCTTGATCCGCGCAATGACCCACGGACGTCGACAACCTTTACCGCCGTTCGACGGGGACCACACCAAACTTCATGGGTGGCTTAAGCAGATTCGAAGCCTGTATCGTCAAGCCCAACAATGGTACGAAGACGACCAGACCTTCATGGCCGACTTGGTGGCCCAACTAGATGGCCAAGCGGAGCATTGGCATACCCTCGAAGCCGCTGGAGAACCAATTGGCGGCTGGCCAGTCAACTTATGGCTGACCAAATTTGAACAGCGATTTGCGGACAAGAACAAGGAAGTGAACATGATATCCCGAATAAACAAGCGGATATTCCGTTTCGGCGAAGAAACGCCGGAACAATACTACGACGCGATGATGTTCATGAAGTCCCAAGTCCCCACCGTCACCGACCAGATGATACTATATCATCTTCGGGAGAACATCCATGAACCCAAACTGCGGGAGGCCCTGGAAATCAGGATGCCGGCGACGCCGATCGAGTTCCGTGACTATCTGCGGGACTTCGTTAACGGCAAGGAAATGTATGAGGTGCGGAAATCGCGTGACAGCGACTACGCCAGAGTTCGGGCAGCAACACCCGCACCTGTCCCGACTCCACCTCCGGCGATACCGCAACAGACCGGATATCAGCCCCACATGATGCCGGGATACCAGACTCCAACGGCACAGTACGGACAACTAAATCCGGCTCCGACGCCACCGGTGCAACAAGCACCAGTCCAGCAACCGACTTGGGCAGGAGTGGCAGCAGCGAATCTGACCCCCCAGCGCCTGGAACAGGAGCCCCGTTAACAACTACGGCGGCCCAGGTTATAGCTCGGGCGGTAACCAAAACAACACAGGTTTTGGTTACGGACAGAACTCGAACCAGGGTACTCCGCATACGGACAGTATCCTCCACAAGGATACGGCGGCGGAGGTTATGGTCGCGGAAAAGGACGCGGCGGCGGGAATCGCGGCCGTGGGAACTTCTAACCGCGGCGGAGGCGGCGGCCCACAAGGCAACCGACCCCCAGGCACAACAAAGTGCTCGGCAAGGAACATCATACGTCGACAAGATGGAGGCAGCCTTCTTCCAGTGGACGAAGGACAAGACCTTCCGATGCAGGCACTGCATGTTCAACAACCATGACGAGTCGCGCTGCATCTATGGCTCGGATAACAATCCGAACCTTCGGTGGTACGACGACTGGTACCGCCGATACTCGACAAATGGCCCGGTAGGCTCGGCGAATCCCTTCTGGAAGGACGTCGTACCACCGCCGCGCCAACGCCAACAGGCAGGAGGCTCGGGTAGCCCCGGTAACAGAAACCGGTCGCCCGGCCAGGGAATGGCGGAAACCGCAACAATGGCGGTGGGAACCAACAAGGTTCCCGGCATACAGAGAACCGTTGCCGCCCCGCCAGTCGCTAAACTCGACGCCACCCAACAATGGGCCGGCTCGGAGTAACTCCCGGAAACGTCCAAGGTCGATGAGCTCCGGTGACTCATTCGACCTCCAACATCCGACCGAACCACCGGACAAGGATAACCCCACTAACCAGCCGCTTACTTCCCGGAACGAACTGAACTTTCCACGACGATGGAGGAAGGTTACCAACAGATAGCCACCATCCTCCAACTACTCGGACTGAACGAAAACAGCTCCGGTGAGGACTAAAAGCAATATCGACCTCCACAAAGGAGGCGGAGATGGCTCGGAAGTTAGCCGCTCAGCTCGGCGTGTACGCCAACAATGGCACCGTCGAAGCGTGGCCCGGGATGCAACAGGCACTCGAGGCGACCGACCCAGCCCCTCGACTCGAAGCTGGAACGTCGGAGGTCGGAACGCAGAAATTGCCCGACCTAAGCAGCGCGAACAAAGCGACTGCGCCGTCCGTCATACAAAGTGACGTAGAACGGCCCGGCCACGGAAGTTGGACCGGATTGCCGGTGAGGATAAACTCAACCGAGCAGGCCAGACGATGCCCAAGACGCGGAGGACCGGGACGCCGATTCACGCACCGGGGCAACAGAAACTTCCCCAATGTATCATCCGGACGCGCAACGGATAGATACGCTGCGACAATGGCAGCCATCGACCTCACCGAAGAATCGGAAGGAGAAGTCGAAGAATGGGAAACGGTCCCATTGGGAGCACAGGTACCCGTTTACTCTCGGCCAGGAGAAGCGGACCTCTTCCAGCCAAAAGAGCGACCAGTTAGAACGATAGCCAGTTCTCGAACATTCCTGAACCTCGACTATATGTGGTCAAAATTGAGGCCAACAGACACCTCAATAGAAGAACGGATACTGGCTCAGGCACAACGGTTCCGAACCGCCGAATTACCGGAGGACGGAGTAGCTAACCGACCTGAGGTACAGGAAGCGGGTGAAGTCGGAGTCGAACTTACACAAAGTTCAACTCAACAGCCAGCCGACCACGGACCGGTGTCACTAATTCCCATCAAACCAACGATACGGAAGTAACCTTTGAGAAGGGAACGCATAAGAAACCGAAAACAGTTCGAGCTTGGACACACGAAATCCAAGTCGGATCCACGCCCACAATGGCGATGTTGGATACCGGAGCGGAGACTTCACTCATCGAACAACGGTTTTGCGAGAGGAACGGTTTAACAATGGAACCTCGGACATTACACCAAAATACTTGGTGTAGGCGGACAAGTCGCCTTTATGGTGTCTCATTGCTGTACTGCACCTGTGACGATGCAGGGCTTTACTAGCCACCATACATTCCACGTCCAGCCGACTGAAGCGGACATCCCAGTACTGCTCGGATGCGACTACCTGCATTCAAAATTCACCTTCGTTTTAACACCGATCCCTACAACGGAACAACCGGTAGGAACGACGGTAGTGTCTATCCTGATACCAGAGGCATCGGGCGAGTTACCAAGTGAAGCAAGGATAAGTCGGATTGATCACCCGTCGGACCCTTCGCGAATTTGCCGTGACTGCCGGAATAACAACCGGACTCTGATCGAGGAACTTAAACTGCACAACGCCATTGAAGCGTACGAAGGACGGAAAAACACCGGCACACTACGACCGGCCAAGACAGTACTAAAGTCTATCCCGATACCAGAGGCATCCGCTGAAGCGGATGCTCAGAACTTAGAAGAGGTACAACAAAGGTACCGAACTTGGTTCTCGGAGCTCGACACTTTCTCGACCAACGGACGTTAGAGATGGTGACCACTCTGCGACAGAACGGAGCGGTAACTTACGAGCAAATACGGGACGCACAACAAATGTGTGAACCTGTAATCGCCCTCATGAATGACATAGAGGACGAAGCATGGGAATGGGAAGATGAACGAATTCCGATCCATCGACAGTACATGGAATACGGACTCCCGTCCCACGACCTTTAGAAATGCCCTGCCAGGAACTAGGCTTTCAACTCTTTGCCTACATGCAGCGAGTTCAGTTGCACGGAGAATCGTCAACGACCGCATTCTGGCAACGGTATAGCGGAGACACCGCTATAACGCGATACGTACCCGACCCATTACCCCCAATAGAAGAGCATACTCCGACCACAGTGCACTTCGCGAGTAGCCCACCGAAACCCCAGGACGACGTAATCCTGGAAGAAACTGATAAACCTTATCAGTGTACCATCTGCAAGGATAACATTGACGGAGTGGTACGGGCCATAAAGGCTCATCACGACCTGACTTGGTCGAACGACAGACCGTCGTCACCGTCGCCTCCGCAACAGGAACGGAAGGTAGACCGCTTTCGGAAGCCCCAACAGACGAGCATCCGATGGCTGAGCGACATAGGCTCACAGCCAACCGACCTTGAGAATCAGGATGAAGCAAATCGACCTACCCAACCGACGGAGCAGTCGACCAAGCCGAAACGACCACAGGTCGAAATCGGCAATATACCGCAAGTTGGACAGGAAGACGGAACAACCGTCGAAAACGAAGATTACCAGTCGGACGACTCGGATATACAGAGTACGAGTGACTCGGCGGACACAGACTCCGATAACCGACCTTCGGAAGAATCCGAGGAAGAAGACGACGAGGAATTCGATCTGTCAGTCCGACACTGTAAGACGGATAAACCGAGCATAAACGACTCGGATGATTCGTCATCGGAGGATGAAGAACCGACCTACGATGTCCGACATTAACTACGGCATTGCGGACTATAGTTCACACAAGAATTTATAGTCGAGCAACCGGAACAAACTGAACAACCGAAGCCAGTCGACTCCGAACAACAGGAGGAACTTGGACCAACTTGCTTTGTGGGAATTCGAGGAGTAAAACCGGAGGAAGACGATTTCATTCCTCCAACTAGCTGTCCAGCAGTTGTCAACGAACAACCGACTTGGCTAACTTAACCGACCAACAGAAGTCGGAGCATTTCAAACACATGGAAAGCACGAGCTACAAAAGTAAATGACGATCGAGGAGGGACCTGGACAACAAATGCCCAGAAGTCCACCACCTAAGGCTGGATCCCCACATAGAGACAAAAGCATTAGACCGACAAGTTGTTTTAACAGCGAGCGAGTCTCTCCCAGCATGGTCAACATGTTCGATAAAGGTACGGACGGCCAAACCAATGGACCTGAGAAGACCAATTTACTTCTCTACCCTACAACGAGTAGTCCGACCTATCCGGCCAATCGAAGCCAAGATCGACATCCGACCGACAAAACGACACGGCCTGATAAACATTCAGAACACGACTCACCAAACAAAGGTGCTGAAGAAAGGTGTTCGACTCGGACATATGCAATACGCCGATGTCTATGAACCGGAAATCAAC